>NW_016107439.1:1661686-1670082 GCF_001604975.1 Cebus imitator | reverse complement strand
ATGATCCTATCACCTCCCACCAGCTTCCACCTCCAACACTGGGGATTACAATTTGACATGTGATTTGGGTGGGGACACAGACCCAAACCATATAATATAAGAAACTCTGAGGAAGAAACTGTAGAATTCTTAGTGTATAAAACCTACACTATTTTACTTGACTATTTACTTGTGTTGTTTATTAATTTAACAATTGTTTATTTAAGGCCTAAGATGTGCTAGACATTGCCCTAGACACTAGGGATTCAGCAGCAAACTGAATAGATAAGAATTCCTGCTGTCATGGAACTTACATTTTAGAAGGCAGAATGTAGTGGTTACAGTGGGCTCTGAGTTCACTTCCTAGTTTCATCACTTACTAACTCTATGACCTTGGGAAAGTTATTTTCCCAAGCACATTGCCTGTGCTTTGGTTTTCTCATTTGTAAAATGAAGATTTAAAATAGTGCCTACTTCATCGGGCTGTTAGAACGGTAAATAAATTAATCCATGTGAAACACTTAGAATAACGGCTGGCACATGACACACACTCAACAAATCTTGGCTATTATTATCTAATAGTTGATTTCACAGCTGAGAAAACAGAGGTACAGGCTCCACATTTGGCTCTTGTTCTAATCTCTCACTCAGGTTGCCTCCAGAAGCAACGTGCTCGTAAACTCCTGTCTGCAGGCGCCTCTTTCCTTGTGCATGTCTTCCACCTGGAATTCCACCTCCATTAGCTCCTGCTGCTCCCCACCTGTTTCACCTTTTCCTTGATTGACATTTTCTTGTCCTTAACATCTCAGACTAGAATCATTCTGTCTGGGAAACCCAAGGATATAGAAATTGGAACTACTTAAATACTGCAGATTGCCCATCTAGTTAAACTGACACCATATTTAGAGCTGACTTATTCAGGTGAGTTCTTCACCTTGCATCAGACCTTATTGCTCAACTTCATGTTCTCTAGATCTAGCCAGAGGGAAGTTCTGGGTAGTTTTAATCCGAATGGAAATCCTCTTTCTTGACAACTCAACACAGGGTCTTGTCACTTACAACTTGTTTTTCCTTGAGCAAGTTAGTTTCTCCATCTCTTCGTTTTACCATCTGTAGAATGGGAATTAGTTGCACACAGAACTGCCTCATTAAGTCATAGTGAGAATTCAATGACAGAGTTATGCAAAGCCTTTACTACAGTGCCTGGAAGACAATAAACATTCTGTAAATGATGACAATTAATTTAGCTTTTATTATTTACGGAGTCCAGTTGCCACCTTGTCTAATTGCTTGACTCCAGGGGATGATATTCTAATGGTAACTTGAGCAGCAGGAAGCATTGCAGCAAATAAACTCCTTGATATTAATTGCCTCCTTAACTCTTCTAAAAGACTTCAAAAAAAACAAATCCACTGCATCCTAACCCAAATTCCTTCCTTCCTTCCTTCAATAAACACTTTCAAGGAGAGTGGAGATATGATCCAGGTAATTCTGCAAAAACAAACACCCTGTAAATCTCAGCAGCTTAAGACATTAAAGGTTTATTTCTTGTTCATGATATGTGCCTGGGGTTAGCAAGGGGACTCTGCCCATTGAAGTCCCTCAGTGGCCCTAGGGAACGGGGTGGCCATCATCTGAAATATTGTCGTTCCCCATGGCCAGAGGGAAAAGAGCTGTGGATGGTTTCAATCTAGCAACGAGGTAAGCACTTCAGCGTGGAGAGGGCATTCATCACTCTACCCACCACTTACTGACCACACTTGTCACCTGCCCCACCGAGGCCCAAGGAATAGGGCAGTGCAAATCCCAGAAGGGGGAGAACCGGCCATATTTGACTACCATGGCAACCACAATGCAAAGCTCTGTGCCAGGCACAGTAGAAGACAGGATGATACATACCCTTACACCTTGGTCCTCAGGTTCCTTACTATCTGGCAGGAGGGATAAGGACAGCAGATGGTAGAACACAGGAGATAACATTTCTGGGCCTCCAGCAGTGTTCCATTGAGCCTAGAGGATGAACGGAATGATTCATTCCCATGGCACTGCTGTGAACACAGAAGAAATTCATTACCAGGGGCCTGGCAGGGACTGTAAAGATGTTATTTGGGAGACAAGAACCAGGGTAGTAATAGCTCATCATTTTTAAAGTTCCAGTGAAGGCTGTCATCACCGGCCCCATCATTTATTTAAATATCTATCTGTCTGTGTGAGGGGCCCAGTGAGCAGCAGATGATATCCTGCCCCACAGAGAGCCTGGGAACCAGGGAGTCACAGGAACAGTTGGGGGTGGGGTGGGGGGGGAGGAGACTCGCCTGGGATACACTCACACTTGATAGGATTCGTTTCCAGCACAATCCAGCCTTTCAACCACAGACACTTATTGGGCGCTCACTCGGTGCAACAAAACAGGGACATCAACATGGGAAATACAGCAAAACAAAGGGCTGAGCTCTGCCCTCAAGGTGCTTATAAGGAATTAAGGGAGATGCAGGGAAAATATCACCATCAAAACATAATAATCATGAGTGCCTACGTGAGTGATTCAGACACAGCCTGCAGCAGCTACAGAGGAAAAGCAAGCTCCCCTGGTAAAGTAAGTCCAGGAGTGAAAACAGAAGAGGAAAGCTCTCTTTAGTCCCGAAAGATGGGCAAGTTTTTGGTTGGTGGAGGAAAGGGGCAGCATGGGAAATGACATGTGCAAAGGTGTTTAGAAAGGAAAATGAAAGGCCCAAGTAGAGTTTAACTAGAACAGGGACTTTGTATAGGTGAGTGGTAGTTACAACGGAAGGTTGGTGGGAAACACATTGAAGAAAAATGTGGCTCCCAGTGCAGAATTTATCCAAGGGGCAATGAGAGCCTTTGATAGGATGCAAAAACATTTATGAAGCACTAACCGTTTAAGGGCCAATGTCAGACACCTTGCATGTATTAAAATATTTTATCTTCATCCCAACTCTCAGAGGTTAGCAGGAATAACCCTACTTATAGAAGAGGAAATTGAGGCTCACAGGTCACCTGGTAATAAGGGATAGAGCTGAAATTCAGACCCAGGACTATCTGGTGTTACAGCTAGGCCTCTTCTGTCACACCACACTGACTGTCCGTGAAGACTGGGCTGGAACCTGACATAGTTATACAACACATGAAGAAGATCAAGGAAACATTGGCATAGAGAAGAGAGACTGCTGACGGGGAGTCTGAGAAGGAGGTGATTGTAAAAGTCCAGGTTTTGGTAAGGGCTTGAACTGCGGTGATGATGCAGGAAATGAGTGTGACCACGAAGGACAGGGAAGTCATAAGAAATTGCCAAACTGGCAGGAAAGATGGTGCCTTTGATTGTACACACAGTTACTTCGAAGAAGATAGATAGCCACGTTGTTATTTGACAGTAGGAAACCAGAGTAGCGAAGTGTTGATTGTTGGAAGCACAGGCACTCTGCAACCTTAGGCAAGCTACTTAACTTCCATAAAACTCAGTTTCCCCTTCTGTAGGGATCTGTGTAAGGATTAAACGAGGTAATGCATGCACAGTATTGAACATAGAGCTTGAGAAACAGGAAGAGTGCCTCATTAGTGATAGTGGACATTTTATTGGAGAGAGAGGGCAGGGCCCAGAAATGCGTCTTTCCACCGTTATCTTCCTTGGCCCTGCAGGTGTTGCCTGGTGAGCCCTGGAAATGCTGCCTACAACTTCCATCATACAATTGCCCGACTGATCTTGGGCTTGCCTATTTGAACATTTCACTTGAGTTTTGGCACCTGCACCTCCATGATGGGGGTAGGAGTCTGGTCTGCCTCACGGTGTGATGGGCACGGGATTTCCAGGCCTCCAGAAAGAGGAAGACATCAGCAGCCTCCATTTCAGTCCACTGTGATTATAGAGCTGTTAAACCATCATCAAATTACACTATCTTCACAGGGAGCGACTGAATGTTCTATGCAAAGTGAGAATTTGAGAGAAGAGACTCTCAAACCACAACCACCAGCATCACCCCAAGGTCAAACAAACACTCCCTGTTCTTATCATACAGCAATATTATCTGATGCCAGAGAATTTCATAAACAAACTTGAATGGGTAATAAAAAGAAGCCCCCACACTAGGCAGGCAATCAGATTTCTACATCTTAACAGCCTCGATGAATTACATACAGGGTAACCAGGTTTGTCCTCATAAAAGTCATTCTGCTATCCTCAAACTCATCATCAAAAGATCTATATTAAAAATCAGCATGATGATGTCCATAAAAGATTGAAGAAAAAAAAGATAATGTAATGTTGATTCTCCCAGGGCCCAAGGCAACCCTGTCTTCAAGGCACAGCTTCCATGAATGTCAGCATAAGTAAAGGTCTCCATCAATTGTTATTTAATAAAGCCAAGGAGTAGCTGAAACCATATATTTGTATATATGTTTAACTCTTTGGAAGCTGAAGAATGATCAGAAAACATAAGTGAAAGTTTTACTATTCTGTTAATACTGTCTTAATTTTGGTCCACCCCAATCTCAAACAGGTCTTATAGGATTAAAGGATTACCAGCCTAAATATTTATTTTATCTACCCATGCTTGAATTAACTTTTCAAAATAAGACATTGGCTGTCTTGGATGTTTCTTGTTGCCACAATCACCTGGTTTTCCCTCTTGCTTTCTCCGTATGTTCCCTTCCTTAAAGCCAAAGAGTTTGAATTTCTTTCCCCAGACCTCAGAGAGGTCTGTACACTGGGAAATTGACACTGAACATGAAAGACAGAAGCTACCTTCTTGGCCTCAACATGCCTACCTTAAGAAGAGCTTTGTGAAAGCTGCAATGGGGCCCTTCTGTCACTGGCAGGGGGACAGGGCATGGCCTCATGGAATGTGTTTTCCAGGGTCATGCAAACAAGCATGGTGGACATGATGACACCATGGGGCCTGAGCAAAAACCTCAGCCTTATGGAATATTCCTGGTGGCACATGAGTCAGAACGTGCTATTTTATGGCAGGTGAAGACACTGGGGGTTCAAGACTTACAATGATCTGCCAAATATCAAAGCTCAGCTTCTTTAAGTCATCATTCCCTAAGCTATAAAAGGGGGGCAACAAAATAAGGATGAAAGGAGATGACCTGGAACGTTACAGACTTTTCACGTTCAACCGTTGCTTGGCCCTGCTGCCTCTCTGAGCGGCGGCGAAGACAGTTCTGTCCCAGTCCCATCCCCTCCTCTCCTGAGTCCTTCAGTGCTGCTCACCACCTCTCCTGCACCTTCTCTTGCTTCTCCTCCAAGAAGCTGCAATGAGGAAGGTGTCTATATGGCGGAGTTTGGGTTGAGACTCACTGCTCTGGGGGCCGATGAAACTAGACTCAACCCACTGGCCCCTGCCAGGGCCACTCTGTAATCACAGGAGCGCTGGGCCACCTGCTCAAAAAGGATGACATGCAGCAGAGGAAGGAGTCACGACCGCGCCCGGACACCCTCTCAGGGCTCACCTGGAGGAGGAGGCCTCCTCAGCGTTCCCCTCCCCACCACCCATGTTTGTGGTACACTCTCCCTTAAAGCCTGAAGCCCCTGTCTTTTTTCCCCAAGCAGGGGAAGTGGCCTGGCAAAGGTAAGAATGAGGTTCTGAGTCAGGGGAGGCTGACAGCAGAGGAGGGAGACTGAGAGTGTCATTCCTTCAGTGTTGGGGGCTGACTCCTAAGAAGAGCAGGCCTGTGCCTCAGGGTCCTGGGTAAGGTCATTTATAGAAACTTTGGTGCCTGTGTGGGGTTTCTGGAGTGGCTCATGTGTGCCAAAGAATAAAGCTCGCACCATTGCCACCACCTCCTGGCTGACCCTTGACCTCTGGTTTGTAAGGCCAGGGTTGACTGTACATGCCTCCCCCTCCTTCCTGACAAGCAGCAGGGACACTCCCTGAGGGCTGGTGCCTCCACACTGGCTACAGCCTCATCTCCAGCCTGCAGGAGCAGGGGGATCTGAGTGATGAGACACCTACACATACCCTAAGTCCCAGGGGACAAGGTGGACAAGGTGGGAGACCCTTCTCTTAAGCTCCGTCTTAGTTTGTGGCAATTACTCAAATCAAGGAGGAGGAACAGATTGGTCTCTTCATCCCTATCCTTGCCTTGGTATGGGAAACCACTACCCACAGTGCCTAACACTGCCCTGGGCATGCCTCACCCCTGTCCTAGCTGTCTCAGGCTGTATCCTTGTGGCCATGCACTGGGAGACCCTCTCCTCCAAGTATGTCTTTTTTAAAATTTTTAATTTTATTATTTTTGAATTCCCCAAATAGCCTTCATTCTCCAGTATGTCTACCAAGTGCTGCCACCCACTCTCTGTTGGGAAAACGACAAACAGTAAGTTTCTGCCTCCTGACTTGCTTACAGGGCCATAAGCAACTCCATCATGTTTGGGTTAGAGTGAGTGAAAACAGAACAAAATATCGGGATTTGATGCTACTGCAGGAAATCTGTGTTCTGGAGCTGCTGGGTCTTTTCTGACTGCTTTCCCAGAGAGTCCTTCTGGATGTCATCAGTGGGACCTGGGCTTCTAAAACTGGGTGGGGAGAAACTCATATTTTGTCCTTGTCATTTTAGCCCAGAGTTATTGTCACCCAGACAGATTGGAATGAGGAGAGAGTAGCCAAGACAAAGAGAGAAAATTAGTGTGGGCCACGAGACACGAGTTTATCGTTGCTGGGGCATAAGATGGAGCCTTCCTCCTCTTCTGTCTGTGGGGTGTCCTCTGCATCTCTATCTCCATCCTCTCTGGCTTCTGACCATCACAGCCTCCACAAGAATGCCCTGAAGTTAAGAGAACAAGGGAAATAAGGGAAGGAGATAAGTGAAGAAAAAACTACATCTACCATAAAAGAGCTGTCATTCTGGAATCTGAAGGCAGAGTACTAAGACATCCCTAGTTATGAAACCTATCTTGATTGGAATTTATTTATATATCTATTTCCTAAGATGTTCATTAGTAGCTTCCAACAAAAGATGCAGATATAACAAAGTTAAATAATTTAATTAGAATTAAGTGAGAGTCTAATGTGTACAAAGTAGTGGGTTCCAGGGAGTTTGGCCTTGTGCAGAGAGCAAGGGACTTGAAATATCTTGTAGCTGTGTAACCTGAGAAAGTTAATCTTTAAGCATCGGTTCCTCTTCTGTAAACCCAAGTTATTAATTATAGAACCTACCTCACAGACTTGTGTTATGGGTTTAAGTAATGTGTGTTGAAGTGCTTAACGTAGTCTCTGGCGATTCAGTAAGCACTTAATGCACAGTAACTATTACTGTGATAATTCATTTCTGGGCTAAGAAAGAAAATGACGGTGGGGACATTGTCCCTGTTCCAAAGGAGACAGAGAGGCTAGGAGGACTTGATGTATTTGGGGACGGGTACACAGGTTGCTGAGTGGCTAGGGAGTACACAAGGAGAAGAAGGAAGCCAGGCTGCACAAGCCTTAACGATGAATTTATCCCATGAGCAATGAAAAGGTCCTTGGCATTTGAGAAAGGTCACTGTGGTGGAGGACGGATGAAAGCAGGAGGAGATGGGAGACAGGACATGGTCATGGCCTATTGTAAGACGTGAGGTAGAGACACAGAAATAACTTTCGCTGGGACGTTGGAGTGGAGAGGGAGCGTGGGGGCAGATTCCAAGGCCTCTGGCTTGTGTTACTTGGGTCGCTCCACTAGAACGTCAGCTCCATCAGGGCAGGGGACTTGTTTTGTACTTTGATATATTCCTAGAACCTAGAACAGTGCCTGGCACATAGTAAGAGCTCCGTAAGTATTTGTTGAACGGAATGAATGGCTGGTGGTGACATTGCACTAGGAAGGAAATAATAGAGAACAGCAAATGTGGAGATGAAGATAATACTTTTATTCTAGATATGCTGAACCTATGCAGCCTAGAGGATATTCAAGTGAAGATGTCTCATGTGGAACATGGAAACTGGGGCCTGATACTCAGGAGATAACTTTGGGCTTGAGCAGAGTTTTGAACATGTTGGTCTGTAAGATGGCTGAAACTATGAGATGGTTGAGATCAACCTGTGAAATTGTGGAACAAGAGGGGAAAGAGTCAAAAATATAGACAGGTGAAAATCCACATTTGAGGTCGGAGGCAGGAATTTAAGATGAGCCAATAGATGGAGAGAAGATAAATAGCAGTAGCACGGCTGGGTGCGGCGGCTTACATCTGTAATTCAGCATTTTGGGAGGCGGAGGCAGGCCTGAGGTCAGGAGTTCGAGACCAGCCTGGCCAATATGGTGAAACCCCATCTCTACTAAAAATACAAAAATTAGCCAAGTGTGATGGCAGGCACCTGTAATCCCAGCTACTCAGGAGGCTGAGGCAGAAGAATCGCTTTAACCTGGGAGAAGGAGGTTGCAGTGAACTGAGATTGCACCACTGCACTCCAGCCTGGGTAACA
>NW_016107439.1:1649389-1661656 GCF_001604975.1 Cebus imitator | reverse complement strand
CAGTAGCAGACAGGCTATGAAATGTAACTTCAAGAAAGCAGTAAAGTACCAGCTGTTGCAGAGGGCCTGGGTAGACCGAGGATCACAAAGGCCTACTTAATGTGGCAGTGAGCCTGGGGAGCAGCAGGGATGAAAACTTTTTTGCAGCCCCCCATTCCTTCCATCAGAATGGCTTTCTATTTTCCACTTCCGTATCCAAATAATTAGCAAATAATCACAAATAATTGTAATTAAATGCAAAATCAAATAGGCACATTTATGCAATACTAAGGAGTGACTTCTTTCCCAATTTGTCAGGTTTACAATAATGTAAATATCAGGTTAAAAAACAGAAATGTTCAGGTTCTAACGAAATCGTTCCCTTTCTCATTTTGCTTCCATGTGATATTTTAGGTTATTCCTGTAGCTATTAATAGTGCTCTAATCCACACAATTTGGGAGCAGATTGTCGCCTCGGAGGACTTTAGATTGGATGCACACTTGCCTCTATTTCTATGAAAATTTCATGTTTCTTAAATGTCATTTTTTGAACTTTAGATATGCGAACTTAGTGTGAGACTCTAAAATGCACTGATTTCTTTTTACAGCCATGATTAGATTTGTTTAAATAATTGGTCAGTTCTGACAGTTGTATTAAAATCTTTCAAAAAAAAAAAAAGATAGAAACCAGAACATGCTATCTAAAGTATACATCCTCTCCTGTTGTTTTGGAAAGCCGGTGGCACATACTTCATATGTAAGACCCTCATTCTTAGGACACTTACATATGGACCATCGAGTGCTGGCTACACATTTTTATATAAACTTGATCTTCCATAGCTCAGCTGCTTTGCCGAGGCACAGTCCCGGGGAAGGTTGCCCGGATTCTCAGTTTAGCATAACATTTGAGTGATACAGCACAGTATTCCTGTTCATATAAATATTTTAAGTTGAAAAAACCCCTTTTGTTATTTTTCTCTCTGCCTAAGAAATACTTTCGTGAACTCTTCCCATAACAGAGCAGTTCGTTGACTTCAGTAACCCTGCAGAGAGACAAGGACAGCCTCTTGGCACTGCCGGTTTTCCACAACTAAAGCACTGAGAGAATATGCAGAACCACACCACTTTTAGGTGAATAGAGAGGTCCTTATTTCCTTTCGACTGTACATCCTTTCTCCTTCCCAGTTCCGGATGTGGGAAAAGTTAACACTGGAGTTAATAAGGAAGTAGGTGTGTGATCACACCATTAACCTCAGAGAGCCTACTTTGGAGTTTCCAGTTTCCTTCCCATTTGTGGTTGGAGTGTGATGTGTAATCTGGAGTTTCATCCAATAGTTACTTCTTTGAAGGCATCTGTGACTAATTCCAGCCACAAGTTCTCTTCTCTTCCTTCCTTGTCTTCCTTTTTGCATTGTGTGTGTGTGAGAGAGGTTTATCTTTTTCCTTTATCCTCCTATGTTTTCTATTTATTCATTCACGTATTTATCTCTCTTCATTTATCTTGCTAACTTACAGAATACTACAGAACAAGGATTAGATATTTTTCTCTTGTTTTTCATTTCAAAGTACCTAGTGAGAGATAAGAGTATCTAGGCATAAAAGAAGTGTTTAACGAGCACTCATGGATGAATTATGTTAGGACAGAAAACCAGATGCCAGGATCTGATGTTGTACCCTTTCTTCCTGAATAATGCATTTTGCTCAGCATTTAACACCCCAACCTTCACTGGGGATCCACGAACAGACCAAAAATTTAGTGTGTGTTTGTGTGTGAGAGAAAATATGTGTGGATGTGTGGTGTGTGCATGTGCCCAGTCTGCAGCCTGGATCAGAGTCAAAGGGGTTCAATCCTCAAAAGTTCAGGGAAGGAGTTCTTTTTTTTTTTTCCCTTCCCTCCCCCGGGAAGGAGTTCTTTCCTTTCCTCCCCCGGGAAGGAGTTCTTGCTGCTGGCAGATGAAGTTTGAGATGGAGTTTCACTCTTGTTACCCAGGCTGGAGTGCAATGGCGCGATCTCAGCTTACGGCAGCCTCCGCCTCCTGGGTCCAAGCGATTCTTCTGCCTCAGCCTCCTGAGTAGCTGGGATTACAGGCACGCGCCACCATTCCCAGCTAATTTTGTATTTTTGGTAGAGACGGGGTTTCTCCATGTTGGTCAGACAGGACTCAGACTGTTTTGGAACCAGTCAGGGTCTTGCAGACATGAGAAAATGTATCACTAAAAGTTTTAGAGGCCAGTTGTGGTGACTCACACCCGTAATCCCAGCACTTTGGGAGGCTGAGTTGGGAGGATTACTTCAGGCCAGGAGTTTGAGACCGTCTTGGGCAACATAGCCGGACCCATTTCTACAAAAAATAAAAAAAAATAGCTGGACGTGATGGTACATGCCTGTAGTACCAATTACTAGGAAGGCTGAGAAGGGAAGATCACTTGAACCCAGGAATTTGACCTTTCAGTGAGCAATGATTGTATCATTCACTGCAGCTTGGGCTGCAGAGTGAGACCGTTTCTCATAAACAAACAAACAAGCGCCTTAGAGATAAGATGAGATGGAATAAGGAGGGCTCTGAGTTGGCCAAAAATCAAAGTTCAATTTTACTAGAAAACTCTGGGGCCTAGTTATACACAGAGAACCTCGGTGGTTATCAAATACAACCCAAGCAGGGTGTTTGGCCTGGCCTTCCTCCAGGACTGTGCCTCTAATGGGTATTTCAGTTATGAGTCCTGACAACAATGATTTTTTTAATGTATTCTGGCCATTAATGGGTGACATGGAGGCAAACACTTAGTAGTCAACATTATAGAGTAAGAAGAAGAAAAGCTGGAAGAAGAGGAGAAGAAAGACAAAGATTTAACAGAATAAAGACGGTAGAGTAGGAAACTGGCTCTGAAATATATTAATATAAAGGATTATGGCGATTGAATGAAAAGCCTCCTAAGGCTTCATAAAGGGAAAATCGTTCACTAAGCTGGAAATAGAAAAAAGAATAATTTTAAGTGCACGTTTCAGATAAATTATCTTAGTTCATTTAGTACCAATATTTCTAATGAACACTTAGGGCTGATATGAATCATTTCTCTGCTGACTCCATTAAGAAGCCTATTGGGCATGCAATTTGAGTGGGATTACAGAGAGAGATGTTGAGAGATCTGTGATTTAGAAGGTGGGCAGCTCTTCTCTGATAGGTTTGAGTGTCCTCTAACTCCATGAAGAGAGGGTCTGACAAGCTCAGCTGCAGAGGCAGGCTCTGGTTAAGACAGGCAGCATTGGGTCCTTCACCGAGTGGCTGGCTCAGAGGAAATTCACACTGGTGATTCACTCATTGCCATGGTAACCACTTGAATGCAGAGAAGTACATTTGTTCATTTTTACAATTATTCTATTATTTATACTGAGGCGTCTTGGAGAGAATGATATATATCTGGGGAGGAGTCAGGGAGGCTACCCCTTGGACAAAAGAGACAATTAACCACAAGATGCCCCAAATTGGAAATATATGTTTGCTGATCACCAGGGACATAGTCTCTTTCCACCTAGCCCTGAGGGAAATCTTCATTATCCAAGAAGATGTTCTGCTAGCCACAGAATAGGGAAATGGGCAGGTCTCACTTAGCAAACTTAGTTCTCAGGAATAGGCAGACATTTCTTTTTCTTGACCAGATCTTTGTCTTTTTGATTCAGAGTTTTCTCATAGAGCATGGTTTATTATACTTAATCACCTAAAATATGCCACTACATGTAAAACTAAGATGGCTTTTAAAAAACTCACCTGAGAAAATATCTTGTTTGACCTTGAAGACGTAATGGGAAAGCTAGGCTTAAAATGTAATGAATTTTAGTTTTTACAAATCTAGCAAAATAAATGAATAAATGAGCGTGGTGTTACACACCTGTAGTCCCAATTACCAGGGAGGACAAGGAGGGAGGATCAATGGAGCCCAGGAATTTGACCTTGCGTTGAGCAATGATTGCACCACTGTACTCCAGCTTGGGCTACAGAGTGAGATGGTATCTCATGAACAAACAAGCAAACAAACAAACAAAAGCCTTAGGGATAAGATGGGATGAGATAAGCAGGGCTCATAAGCAGGTAAATAAACAAACAGTCTTCCCAAACCTTTAATATTTAGTGTGGATAATTTGATATACTCCACATTTTTGTTGCCTTGATTCTGGGAAGAAATAGAAAGTGAGAGAAGTCCCCAATCAAGTGAGCAGAGATACATTGTCAAGAATATTTCTCTAAGAGAATTGATTATCACATAATTATATATAATCAAGATGCATAACTGCATGTATAATAATTTAACACATAGGTAAAACATATTGCGTATATAATACATAGGTACTGAGACTAATTCAAACACATCAAAATGCAAAACTGGCTTAATGTGTTTTGTACAATGGAATACCTGCAGCCATTAGCTGGTAAGAATGATGATGGAGATAAAATCTGTTGACATGAAGCAGGGATGCAGTGACACACTTGTAATCTCAGCATTTTGGGAGACTGAGGCGGAGGATCGCTTGAGCCCAGGAATTCAAGACCAGCCTGGGCAACATGGCAAAACCTTATCTCTACAAAAAATACAAAAAATTAGCTAGGCATGGCGGTGTGTGCCTGTAGTCCCAGCTACTTGGGAGCTTGAGGTGGGAGGATCACCTGAGCCTGCAGTAGCTGTGATCAAGCCACTGAGCGACAACGTGAGACCCTGTCTCAAAAAGAGAAAATGTTTGTTTACATGAAATAATGTCAATGACGTATGGAGATTTTAAAAAGTAAGAAACGAAGGGAAAAAAGAGCAGATTATAAACAATATGTGTCTTATAATCACATTTTACTTTAAAATATTCCATTTCTTTTTATATATCTATGTGTCTATCTATGTCTGTACTTACAGAGAAAGAAAACCTAGAAGTGGAGTCACCAAAGGGTTAATAATCATTATCTACGGTGATGGGGTGGAGTGTAATTTTTCTATTTTTCTTCCTTCATAGACTGTGAGCAGAATAGCTATATGATCATAGTTATATTCTATCTATAATTTATTAATCATCTATTATGCGTCAAGCCCTTTATTATGTTCTGATCTCCTAGAGCTTGTGTTTTATGACTGGATATATCAGCTGGCATTCTAACTATAGTTGCAAACAACAGAAACCATGCTGCCTAATTTAAGTAGGAATGTGATTTATTAAAGGACGGTTCTACTGGGAATTGTTCCCCAGAATTGTTGGGAGAGCTGGAGAAACAGATTCAAGGCTAAGCTTTCATGAGCAACGCCCCAAATCACATCACAGAACTGACCTGATGAGGTAGCCACCTTTACTGCTGCTGCCACTGCCAAGCAGGAAATGAAAGGAATCGACTAGTGTAGCTCCTACTGCTCCAGCACCGGAGCTACTTCTGAGCCAACGACTTGCATTTGTAACCCCTGCCGCTCCTGAAAGCTGAACTCATCAGCTGCTACCTGCCTCTGCAAAGATGGAGGCTGCATGCATATGTGAGACCCTGTGTGCGGACAGATGGCTGCTAGAGCCTGGGTCACATGCCTGCCTCCGAGCTGCCGAAGTGGCTGGAAATTTGGGTTCTGAATTCTGCATTGATGAGGCTGAATTCATAATGTGGGAATTTCCCTCAGTAGAGAAGATTATTTAAATGATAAGTAGCCAGGCGTGGTGGTTCATGCCTGTAATTCCAGCACTTTGGGAGGCCCAGGGGGGTGGATCATGAGGTCAGGAGTTCAAGACCAGCCTGACCGACCTGGTGAAACCCCATCTTTACTAAAAATACAAAAAAAATTAGCCAGGCGTGGTGGATGGCACCTGGAATCCCAGCTACTCAGGGGGCTGAGGCAGGAGAATAGCTTGAACTCAGGAAGCAGAGGTTGCAGTGAGCCAAGATCATGCCATTGCGCTCCAGCCTGGGCAACAGAGATTCCATCTCAAAAAAAAAAAAAAAAGTATAAGGACAAAAAGGAACCTGACAAAAGTACTTGTAGGTTATTGACAGCAGTCAGGATTTGTTTTGAATACATGTAAAGGAAATCCAATGCAAAGTAGGTTAAGGAAAAGGGGGAATGAATGGGCTCAGTTGGTACTGGCCCCTGTCATAACTGGATCCAGGGACTCAAATGATGTCATCAGGTATCAATCTCTTTCTGTCCTCAGGTTCTTTTGAGTGGATAGCATAATGGACCCTTGGCAGCCTCACATACCAATACAATTTCATTAGCAGAAATAGATAATTTCCCCAGGGCTTAGACAAAATAGCCTCTGTAAAGAGATTTTGATAGGTTCACTGTGGTCACATGCCTATCCTTGACCCAATCCTGTACTGGGGAACCTGGGGCATATCCCTGGGGTGTGATGGTGTCAACTCCACTCCTGAAATATGGAATTGGTTCTCCACAGAAAAAAAGACATATCCTGGCTCCAGCACATACTAATTGTGTCATCTTGGACAAGTCACAATTTCTCTGAGCCTCAGTTTTCTCATCAGTAAAATGGGAGTAATAAGAGTGTGACTTCATAGGGTTTTTAAAACACGGTTAATATAAAGTTTGAAAGAATTTATATTTGTAAAGCACAGAAAAAATGTCTGTCATGGTATACAAGTGTTTACTACTGTAATTATATTCTGTTAGTCAGAAGAAGGGAGAAGTGACAGGTAAGGGAGACACATATTTCTACTGCACCCTAGATCAGGCAGTTGAAAATGTGAGTCTGGAATTTTAAAAGAGATCTTGGCTAGAGTCTGCAGAATGGATAAGAGAGTGGAGTACATGACCCCTCAAGGGAGAAAGTATGGAGAGGGAAGAAGATGAATAGGGTGGAACATAACCAACTCCATAAGTGGATGAAATTTACAATACTGATGTTTTTCACATCATACCCCATTCAATGGAAATTCAACTTGGCAGTTTTAAACATGCACTTTTGACTGTGTCACATTCCTACCATGAGTCTAAGTTCTTTCTTGAGATTCTTCTGAACTCTGTACACTTTAAGGATTTAAAAAATATAACAGATTATTTGACCACATTAAAATTAAATAGTTCAAATAGGGCAAACTATAGATAAAGTTAACAGGTTCATGACAGACTGGAAATAAATGTAATATGCGATTAATTGATTGGGATTAGCATCTAGAATATGAGGAACTCCAAAAGTTAAAAAAAAAAAAAAAAAACAGTAAAGGATGTGGATGGGAATAGAGAATGATGAATTCCTTGTCACAGAGATACCCACAAAGTGGTCCATAATGCAATCTGTACATGGATGTTTCTAAATGCGATGTAATAGCATAAATTTGTGTACAACCTAGCTATTTATCAGTAAGGTCACAGATACTGTAAAATACTGCACAGTAAGGGAAACTCTTTGAATGTTAGATGTGCAAACAGCAACATGAACAGATCCTAAAACCACAGTGTTAGGTAAAAAAGAAAAAAAGAAAAAGAAACAAAATGAGATCTTGAAGTCAATACTTCTTGGTACATTAGAAATACAATATGCATAAAATAACACAAAGGATTTAGCAAGGATACAGGCATGTTTAAAAATATAAGTATATTAAAGTAGATGACTTGGGGGAGAAAGGAGAGAACTGAAAAGAAAATAAATGAAAAAAGTCTTTCTATTATTGCCTCAAAGAGAGTGTACATGTGAGACTTTGTCAGGTCTCGACATATCTAGAGGCTGAAAATTTGGGTGAAGCAATGTATTTTTTTTAGTAGAGAATAATTTCATATGTGTGAAACCTGGAAACTCTTTCACATTTTGTATGCAATTAATTAGCACATCCCTTTTTCCTTCCTTCAAATTATATACAAAATCTACCTACACCTTTCCACCTCCACTGCTACCACCTTGGCTCAATTGGTGGTCTTCTGTTGCCTTGTCTAGTGTAATTATCTTCTAAGAAGTTTTCCTGCCAAGTTGCGCCACCAGCTCTCCCATTCCCAAACAAATCCCCAAACCAAAGCCAAAGTAATATTTTAAATACCTAGTTGGGATGATATCACTGTTTCAACTAAAAAGCCACCAGTGGTTTTCTATCTAACAGAATAAAACCCTCGAAGATGCATGTCTGTCACTGCCCCCCGTCTCTAGCACACCTCTTAAGATCTCAAATCCTACCTCAGGGCCTTTACCCTTGCCGTTTGTTTTCTGTCTGGAACCTGGATCCCTTCTTCTTATCAGAGAAGACTTCCCTGATCACTCTCTAAAGTAGTAAAGGTGTTCAGGAAATGCCACCCCCAAATATGCCACTTTGGACTTCAAACTCAGGGCACTTAGGGAACAGCAAATTCCTTGAGGGGCTTTTCTCTGAACTTTCTTTATCTGCCTAAAGACAGATACTTCAAAAAGATCTCAGATGTCATGAATCCTGTCCCCAGGCATCTCATCAACCACAGAAGATTCAACTCACCTCCCAGGAGAGGAGACTGGGGATTGACCCCACACCCAGACAGACTTCATCACAGGATGCCACCTGTTCTTCTCAGAGCCTGTTCATCTTTTCCAGAAATTATCTTCTCACCCCTAAGTTGCCTACGTCCCCAACCTGTCTCCTCTGTGAAGAGGGTATATAACAAAAAATCAGCTGGGCCTGGTGGCGTGTGCCTGTAATCCCAGCTACTCAGGAGGCTGAGGCAGGAGAATTGCCTGAACCCAGGAGGCGGAGGTTGCGGTGAGCCGAGATCGCGCCATTGCACTCCAGCCTGGGTAACAAGAGCAAAACTCCGTCTTAAAAAAAAAAAAAAAAAAAGAGGGTATATAAGCTTTTACCTCTCAGTGGGTTGGTAGATAATCAGTGTTTTTCCCTGTGATGCCCCCATGCACATGATACATCTTTATTCTTTTTTCTTGTTAATCTGCCTACTGTCAATTATTTTAGACTCAATTACCAAACCCTTAAAAGCTAGAGGGAAAGTTTACCCTTCCTTAAGACAACAAATACCCGTTTCTCCACCCAGATTGATTCCTCTTATCCTGTTTTATTTTCCTTCATGGCATTTATTTGTTACCAGATACCTCTTTCCCATTAGAAAGTAAGTACCTTGAGGATAAGAATGTCTTTCAGTGTCTACTCAATTTTCAGTGCACTCAGTAATACTAGTTGAGAGGATAAAACAATGAATGAATGAATGAATGAATGAATGAATGAATCAAGGAGAAAGAGAGAGACATAACACAAGCAGACAGAGAAAGAAAGGAGACAGGAACACTCTGGTGGACCCACCACGCTTGAAGATTTTTCTGTGAAGTAGAAACGATTCTTGTGACAAATCTTTCATCCTTCTCATTCCCTTGCAGACTTCCTCCCCTGACTTTCCCTCAGGTTTGATGATGGACCAAGTAGCAGCTGTAATATGGGACGGAGGCATATTCTGACTCTGCTCAGAGAGGGCCACTTCCTTGTGATATGGGTGGCATTTTGACTTATTCCTCTGTAAGAGATTTTTTTCTGTACATGTTCACTCCTACATGCTCCTATCTACCTTAGAAAAAGGAAAAATGGGATTTATAAAAATGACACTTTATGAGATTGCCATTTTCCTCTGTGATATTATTCCCCCAAACGCATAACTTGAGTGTAATTATGAGAAAAATATTAGACAAATTCCAATTGAGGGATGTTCTACAAAATACCTGACCAGTAGTCTTTAAAACTGTCAAAGTCATGGCAAATGGGGAAAACTTAAGAACTGTCAAAATCAAGAGTAACTAAAAGAGACATGAGCTCTAAATCTAATGTGAGATGCTGGATGGGATCCTTGAACAGAAAAAAGATATTAAGGGAAGAATTAGAAAACTTGAAAAAGTGAGGACTTTAGTTAATGACATATCAATTTGGTTCCCTAATTATAAGCAATGTGCTGCACTAATATACAGTGCTAATCCTAGGGGAAACTGTAGGGTGGGGGTAGCATATGGGAACGCTTTCTATAGCATCTTCACACTTTTTCTGTACATCTAATGGTGTTCTAAAATAAAAAGATTTTTTTAAAAAGTTGCTATTCCTCAAATTTGTTAGTGCTCTACATAGCAGGGAAAAGGAATTGCTTCTGGAGATATGTCATGTTTAGTGAAACATTTCATCACAATTCAGTACCCCCCTTCCCTTTCCCGTTACTGATAAGCAAGGCAGGTAGATAAAGCCTGTCGTCTCTCATGAAGGAAATCCCTTAGTTGTTTAATTATAGCCTGAGGATTTACATGTTTTGCCATGTTTAGGTTTCAGCCTGGAGTTCAGTCCTGTTATTTTAAGATTCTTGGCCATTAACTGCAAAGGGGAAGTGAAAAACACCTCCGTTTTTATAACAGAACGTGTTTTAACAAAAATAATTTACATGAACATGAGCCAAGGGACAAGCCTAGGAGGTCAGCAGTCCTGTGCAGAGAAACGTCTACATGGCATTTCCTTATTTTAAGAAAATCTTTTTATATAGACTATTTAAAGAAGGATAGTTTCCCTCTCATTTCCTCCTCTAAAAAATAATATACTTGAACACTGGATCAGGCCTATTTTTAAGGGGCCACTGATAGAAATGAATTGCTCTTGGCGTTCAACTCTGAGATCTGCCTTCCCCAAGTTCTTCTCCAGCCCACGTGCTTTTTTCTTTTTTTTTTTTCCTTGGTGGGTGAATTCTATTAGGGTTTTCAAGTACTCTCTATTTAAGAAGGCAAATACCTTTAGGAAGCTTCAAGGGTTATTAATAAAATAATAATTAAAGTAAGAACTATAAGCCAGACAATTTACATGTAAAAAAATGGAGGCCAGGATGCCTAATTTTTAAGGAGGTCATGAGAGTACAAGGAAAATTGCATGAATTCAAGAAAAGGCAATGCTAATTAAGACCAATGGAAAATGGCTGCTTATTATGAAAAACAAATGGGAAGATGTATTTCTTGGGAGTAAGAGCTTCAAGAAGTAAGGAAATTGACTTATTAGAAGAAGCTGCAGATTTACATTGCAAAAGGAGAATATACAGAAATAGCAAAAATTAGGCCTATTTTGTAATAAGTCTACCACAGATATAGTAAATAAGGTGTTAGCATATATTCTGTAAGTATACGTTCTGTATATACACATATATGTTCTACATACACATTGCATGTCAGATCATATTGGGTGCTAGATTTTTCTCTCATGAAAGCGTAAAGCAAATGTTATAAAAGCAATGCCCCTGCACTCATCACACAATTTAAGTGAGATTCCCTCATCCTTTCACTGGTGGTCATCACTATTCTAAATTTTTTTTTCCCATTTATTTTATTGCATTTTAGGTTTTGGGGTACATGTGAAGAACAATTTTAAAGTTATTTGTTCCTGTTTTCTTTACAGTTACTATCACACACAAATATATCTCTGAACAATATATTTTCAGTTTTGCTTTATTTTTGAATTTATATAAATGGAATTAGACTGAATAACTATTCCTGTGATTTTTTGAGCTCAAGGGTAAAAGCATTTATGTTATATTATAACAAGATGTTTTAAAATGCTCATGTTTATGACTTTTAAAAATGATTTTCTTATCAGTTCCACATTTACTTACTTAATAATCAGAAAAGATGGCCTACATGGTACTCATTTTTTGAAATTGTTGATATGTTCTTTATTGTCTTTTATGGAGCTAATTTTCATAAATGTTTCCTAAGAGCTTGAAAAAAAAAAACTCGAATTCTTTAAATGTTGAATGCAGCACTGTATGTAGGTCCATTAGATCATGCTTGTGAATTATGCTACTCGAATGTTGTATAGACTTTCTAAACTTTCTTGTCTGCTTGATCTATCAACGATTAAAATAAATAGATATGTAAAACTTTTCCAATATGGTTGCAGTTTTATCATTTTCTTCTTGTGGTTCTATCAATTTCTGCTTTATATATTTTGAAGCTGTATTATTAGGACCATATAAGTTTAGAACCATTGTCTTTTCTTAATTAAATTACACTTTATTATCATGTAATCTCCAGTAATAAATTTTGCTTTAAAGGCTACTTTATGAACATTAATGTGACTAAACCAGATTTTTAAAAATTAGTATTTACCTGGAACATTTTTTTCTACCTTCAGCATTTCTCTTTTGTTATGTTCTAGCTATGCCTCTGTGAAAAGTCTAAGATAATCTTATTTTTAAAGTTAATATGGAGGTTGATCCAAGATGGCCGTTTAGGAACAGCTCAGGATTGCAGCTCCCAGTGAAAGCGCAGAGGGTGAGTGGACGCCGCGTTTTTATTGCCCACAGACTAGGAAACTCGCGGGCAGAGGTGCTCCA
>NW_016107439.1:1606008-1644644 GCF_001604975.1 Cebus imitator | reverse complement strand
GAAATAGGGGAGGGACGGTGGGGGGTGGGAAGCTGGGGAGAGATAGCAAGGGGAGAAATGCCAGATGTAGGTGATGGGGAGGAAGGCAGCAAATCACACTGCCACGTGTGTTACTATGCAACAATTTTGCATGTTCTTCACATGTACCCCAAATCCCAAAAATGCAATAAAATCAATGGGGAAAAAAAAATAAAGTTAATATGATCATCTTTGCCTTTTAACTAGAATGTATAATTTATTATTTAATATAATTAATTTTATTTTGAAATGTATTACTACCACTATATTCTGTGCTTCCTAATGGTTCTGCTTTTTCTTTTCCTTTTGTTTCTTCCCTTTTGTCCTCTTTGAATTAATTGAGTTGCCTTTTTATTTTTTCAGTTTTCCCCTATTCTAGTTGGAAATATATGCTTTATTTTAGGATTATTCCAAAGTTTGTTGTTATCAACTTAGTAATATTGAAAGTTAATTAATATCTTTATCTCCTCCAAAAAACAAAAAGACCTTAGAATGCTTTAAGCCAATTTGCTTCTCTGACATATACGGTATATTAGTCAAGGCTCTCCAGAGAAGCAAAGCTAGTAGAATATTTAGATCTAGTGCTCGCTTCAGCAGCACATATACTAAAATTGGAAAGATACAGAGAAGATTAGCATGGCCCCTGCACAAGGATGACACGCAAATTCGTGAAGCGTTCCATATTTTTTAAAATCAAGAAAGAAGAAAAAAAGAATATTTAGATCTAGATTTAGATCTAGATATATAGATAAACAGATGAGAGAGGATTTATTATAGGAACTGGCTGTGGCAATTATAGAGGTTGAGAAGTACCATAATCAGCCGTCTGCAAACTGGAGAACGGAAAATGCCGGTAGTGTGGCTCAGTCTAAGCCTGAAGTCCGGAGAATCAGAGGAGCCAGTGGTGTAATTCTCAGTTCAAAGCTGAAGGTCTGAGAAACTGGGGGCCTGCTGGTGTAAGTCCTGGATTCTGAAGGCCAGAGGACATGGGCTTCTGATGTCCAAGGGCAAGAGAAGGTGGCTATCCCAGCTCCAGAAGAGAGAGCAAATTCACCTTTCCTCTGCGCTTTTATCCTCAATGCATTGGATGGTGCCTCCCCACCGTGGGTGAGGGCAGAACTTCCCTATTCGATCCACTGATTCAAATGCGTCTCTTCCAAAAACACTGTCACCAACGCACCCAGAAATAATGAAATAATGTTTTACCAGCTATCTGGGCATAACTTAATCCAGAACATTCTTTTCTTTGAACATTCTTGTCTTTCAGGCCTTGAAAAATGTGCCAGTTCCATTTGGCCTCCGTAGTTTGGATGAGAAATTAGCTGTAATTTTTTATTTTTCCCTTACAGTAAGGTGTCACTTATCTCTTGCTGTTTTATGATTTTTTTCATTGTCTTTTGTTTTCAGGAGTTTGACTATGATATGTCTTGGTGTAATTGCTTTGAGTTTATCCTTTTTGGATATTAAATATGTAGCTTTCTGCTTTTTGCCCCATTGACAGCTAAAACTAGCCATCACAAATGGTATTCGTGATCAATATTTTAATTCTACTTTTTCTGTAGAATTAATCAAATTTACATTTTACTTTTAATTTAGGAATACATAAAGATGATTCAAAATTTTAAAACTGTTGAAAGATACTGTGAAGAGTCTTGCCATTCCAGCTACCCAATTTTCTTATCTGGAGGCCACCAATGTTAGTTTCCAACGTATCATTACAGAGATTTCTTAGGTAGATGAACGTATCTTTTTATGCAATTTTATTCTGTTCTTTTTTCCTTTCCTAATGTTCCAAGATGTTCTTTTATTATTATTTTCTTTCTATTTAGAGAGCTTCCTTTAAACCATTATTTTATAGTAGGTCTGCTGGTGACGCTATCTCTTTGTTTCACTTCATTTGTGAATATCTTGATTTCACCTTCATATTTTCACAGGTAATTTTTGGTTGAGCATTCTTGTCTTTCAGGTCTTGAAAAATGTGCCAGTTCCATTTGGCCTCCGTAGTTTGGATGAGAAATTAGCTGTAATTTTTAATTTTTCCTTTATAGTAAGGTGTCACTTATCTCTTGCTGCTTTATGATTTTTTTCATTGTCTTTTGTTTTCAGGAGTTTGACTATGATATGTCTTGGTGTGATTTCTTTGAGTTTATCCTTTTTGGATATTAAATATGTAGCTTTCTGCTTTTTGCCTCATTTGGGAAATTTTTAGCCATTATTTATTTGAATATTTTCCAGCCCCACTCTCTTTCTCCCCTTCTGGGATTTCTATAACACAAATCCTAGATCTTTTTCTATAATCCCACATGTTCTGGGGCTTTGTTCTTTTTTATTCTTTCAGTCTACTTTCTCTTCATTGTTTAGATTAAGCAATTGCTACTTGTATATCTTTAAGTGTGCTTTTTTGTTAATCTACATTTTTGACATTTTCAGATTGCCAGTTTTTTCAGCATCCACTTTGGGATACATGAGGCAAGAAGGAAACCTAGGGCCCTCACCACTGTGTTGTCCCTCAGATCCTGAGGTCACTGGCTGATCTGCCTTGTTCCCTCCACCATTCAGAGTCTTCTTACGTTTATTTTTTATATAATATCCAGGGTTTTTAATTGTATTTAGCAGGAGGAACAGGGAGTACATTCACTCCATCTTCAACATTGTTATTTTATATAGTTAATGTCTCTTTAAACATGGCTTCTTTGCTCACCATTCCTTCTTGCATGTCAAACCATACTTCTAGGATCATTATCTAAAGTACGCCCTTCAAAAAGTTCCTTCAATGAACTGTTGGTAGTAAACTCTCTCATTTTGATTGTATGAAATGACTTCCCTTACCCTGCTTTTGGTAAAAATCATTTTGTTTAGTACACCCTTATATATTGACAGTTATTTCTCTCAGCAATTTGAAAATATTTCTCTGCTGTCTTCTGGCTTTCAGTGCTGTTGTTGATTAGTCAATTGCAACATTACTTTTCATGTCATACATCCTTTCTCTCAAAGGATCCTTTCTTTGTTATTGTTGATCTGTAGTTTTCCCGTGATGTATCCACATTTAGATTTCTTTGCTGATCGCTTGTTCAGCTTACTGAATCTGAGCATTTGTGTCTTTCATCAGTTCTGGAGAATTCTTGGCTAAGATCTCCTCAATATTATGTCTTGTCCATTTTTTCCATTAGTTCTCTTTTTAAAATATGTCCCTTTTAAAAATAATACTTTTTTAAAAAGTCATTTCACCAGATTCAGTGTTTGGTAAGGATCCACTCTCTTGTTCATAGGTGGTGACTTCTGGCTATTTCCTCACATGGTGGAAGAGGGAAGGCAGCTGTTGGAGGTCTTCTTTATAAAGGCACAATAAATGACACAATAATATCAAGCAATGGTCCTCTTGTTAGATGCTATTTAGCCTTCCGAGTCTGCCTTCCAGCATCTCAAATTCTGATATAGTTCATTTCTTTGTTTCTCTATGTTGCTTTCTTGGTGATTACTTCAGATGTATCTTCCAGTTCATGAATTCTGTTGTTAATTGTATCTGATACAATGTATAATATGTCCACTACATCTCTTATTTTACTTAGTATACTTTTTTTATTTTTCAACTTTACTTTTCTTCAAACCTCCCTGTGTATTAAAAAGATAACTATTGAAGATAAAAACTTCAAGCATATTAAAGTAAGAGTAGTGTAGTAAAGCCCTATGTACCCATTAACCAGCTTTAACAATGAATAACTCATAGCTAATCTTGTTTCCTCTGTATCCCTACCTACGTCCTCTCCCTCTCTGGATAATTCTGAAGCAATCCCTGACATCATATTATTTTATCTGTCATAGTTCAATATGTATGACTAGTAGATAAGGATTTTCCTTTAAATAAATGATACTAACATTTTCATACCCCCTAGAAGTCCACTGTAATTCTTTAATATCAAATACGGTAGTCTTTAAAAAATATTTTATGGTTTGTCAATCATACTTTTAATATCCTCCTTTATTTCTTCAAACACAGTAAACACACTAAATTTATATATATATATATATTTTACAATATATTTAGTCTTTGTACACCTGATATATATATACATATTTTTTTCTGCTGGCTCTTGCTCATGGTAGTTTGTTCCCTCATGCATTTGTGATTTTTTTTTTTTAAATTGTGAGCTTATGGTTATTGGAACTCTCTAGGAATTCTTTGAGATTTCAGTTAATGTTCATTTCCCCAGAGATTTGTGATTGATTCTTCTAGGCACCTGGAGCCCACACTAATCTGTAATTATGACAATTCTATTCTCAGGTTGGGTTTTTCAGCCTATAGTGTAAATTTTACACCAAGTTTATGCGACTGTCACCTTGTGATTCGTAATTCTTAGAAGAGCCTTTATTTTCCTTCCTTACCCACAGTCAAAGCTGAGAGAGTCAAGGCTTTTTATGGTCTATTGCAGTGATATTAATTTTATTTTTACATCTTGCCTTCACTGAGGCTGTTGGTTTTTGTGGAACTGGCTCTATGAAACGCTGTCAATTTGCATAAACCCAGGCATTGTCTCTTGTCCTTCTGCACATGCCTGTACTCTGTTTAAAAACTATTCATGATCATGTATTGGCAGATTTCCTGAAGACAAGATTTCATTTCAATGCTCAGTTATGGCTTGGATTCATGCCTTTTTACTACTTTTATCCTATGAGGATTTCTTTCACTGTGTTCTACTCAGCTAAGCATTTAAAATGGTATTATACATGTTTCATTCAGCACTTTAAGATGTTCTGTACTGGGATTCCTCAGAATATCTGCTGTGTTGCCATATTCCTACAAAGAGGAAGGAATCCAAATTATTATGACTTAATCTCCACCTGATTTGCTGCCAGAAATTAGCCTTCATCACAGTGTCTCCCAGCTGTTCCTGAGAGCTTCCCATTCAGGGAGCGATCTGATGTTGTCTTAGTTTATTTGGGTGTTCTAACAAAATACCATAAACTGGGTAGCCTATAAACAACAGAACTTTATTTCTCGTAGTTCTGGAGGCTGGAAAGTTTAAGATCAAGATGACAGCAGATTCAGTGTCTGGGGATGTTAACAGTGGAGGGTATACAGGTTCTTGGCATCTTGAACAAAGAATTGGACAAAACACACAAACAAAGCAAGGAAAGAATGAAGAGTTTTATTGAAAATAAAAGTACACTCCGCAGTGTGGAAGCGGGTCTGAGCATAGGGGCTCAAAGGCCCTTTGCAGAGCTTTTGTGAGTTTAAATACCCTCTACTTGGGGTATAACGTATGTAAATGAAGACGATGAAGTAAAGTTACAAGGTCATTTATGGCATTCACCCTATAGAGAGGATATTTCCCGTTATAGCTGAAATGTGAATTGGCCTTATGTTCTCTGCCTCCAGACCCTATTTTCCTGCCTCAGTGAGGATCTTCTCTCTTGTTCATGGATGGTGCCTTCTGGCCATCTCCTCACATGGTGGAAGAGGGAAGGCAGCTGTCAGAGGCCTCCTCTATGAAAGCACTTATCTCATTCATGAGGGGTCTAGCCACTTCCCAGAGGCCTCACTCTTAATACCATCACATTGGTCATTAGTTTCCACCTATGAATTTTTCAGAGGACACAGACATCCAGACCATAGCAGATTGGTTCTTCGGTTCAGATCCTCTCTGCTCTGTTCTGTCTTTCTCATATGACCCTCATGCTTCTGCTGCTTATAACT
The DNA here is from genome assembly GCF_001604975.1 of Cebus imitator. Classification (NCBI taxonomy): domain Eukaryota; kingdom Metazoa; phylum Chordata; class Mammalia; order Primates; family Cebidae; genus Cebus; species Cebus imitator. The sequence continues at coordinate 1,638,931 of NW_016107439.1, read as the reverse complement.
CTCATTAGTTTATCGTTCTGCTTGGCAAAGCTGTCCTCTGGTGGTGACTGCCACTGTCACTACTATTTTTGGCAAGAGACACTGTTCTTTTCTTTTACTTCAGGCCAAATATTGGATAGGCCCTTGTCCTCAATTCTCTAAAGAATAGAAGGTATGAGAGAGAGCATTGTAACACAGAAATGAGCTTACAAATGCTTCCCAGGGCCAGACCCATACTCAGGACTTCTGATTGACCTGCCTCTCTGCATCTCTCCTACCTTATTGCCATGGGTCAATAGTTAGTTTACTTTTCAACACCTGAGTTCCTCTACTCACTAATGGGCTTTGGAGTCTAGGCTAAAATTCAAAGTCCTAAAGAGGGGAATTTTTATGCTCCTTTGCCCAGGCCAATTCTCACCTTCCCAGTCCCTATTCTCTTTGCCAGGAATGACTGCCACTCATAGTCATTGCAGGAGGATGGTTTGTTTTGTTTTTTCCCAGAGAAGCCCAGAGAGATATGGCCCTAACCTATGCATGTCAAACTAGTCTGAGACTAGTGCATTTTTTTTCAAGGTCTAGATCTTTGAGTGATATTTGTAAGACTTTACCAATTCATTTCAGTTTAGGCTGCACTGAGCCTAGTCCATTTATTTTTCTGACATGCTGTAGATCACAGCTTAGATAATAAACATACACAAACTTGCCCAAGAAACACATAATACAAAAGAGGCACAAAGCAGTCTAAAGCTGTATGTAGAAGAATAACTGCTTTCTAAGGGACAAATAATCCTCAGTGATGCAGCTGTCCTTAAAACATCTACCCAGTTTACCTGACTACACAGAACACTAAATATTCAGGTTACTTCACTGCATTTAGGTTTTTTCCATAAGGAATGGGCAGTAATATGTCTTTGATTTGCATAACTGAGAGTCCCCAGGGTGGTGGGTGTTCCAGAAAAACAAATGGAAACAATAATCAGCCTCAAAAGTAAACTCAAATCTCCTCCTAGAACCTCCTTCTCCCGACACACACTTACAAACCAAAAGCTGCCACTCTTTAAATGGCAATTTTCCCAGCTACTGTATTCATGTATTTTCTAATAAGAATGTTTCATCTGGCCGGGCGCGGTGGCTCATGCCTGTAATCCCAGCACTTTGGGAGGCCGAGGCGGGTGGATCACGAGGTCAAGAGATCGAGACCATCCTGGTCAACACGGTGAAACCCCATCTCTACTAAAACTACAAAAAATTAGCTGAGCATGGTGGCACGTGCCTGTAATCCCAGCTACTCAGGAGGCTGAGGCAGGAGAATTGCCTGAACCCAGGAGGCGGAGGTTGCGGTGAGCCGAGATCGCGCCATTGTACTCCAGCCTGGGTAACAAGAGAGAAACTCTGTCTCAAAAAAAAAAAAAAAATGTTTCATCTACTACATCACTTACATACCTTTCTTAAGCTATCACAAAGCACAGGGTTTTACTCTTAGTGGACACTTGCTAAATGTAGGTTGAATGTCACATATTAGTGTGAATGATTCTTAGTGAGCATGATTTGACTCGCACCTCTGTCTTCCTACTGTGCTAAGGAAATGAGGGCTTTGATGTAGGGTGAGGTTGAGGTTTCATTGCAATATGTGGCAATGGAGATCTTTAAATCCCTGCTCTGCCAAATATTGTGTGACCTTAGGTAACTTATTTTTTCTAAGCTTCAGTTTCCTTGTAAAAATGTTAATACATTAAAGAACTCGGCAAAGTGTCTCAATGAATATTAACACTCTCCTGTTTTTGCTTCTACCACCTCTTAGCCTCAACATACCAGAGGCCACTCTGACTCCAGGGATGACCAGAAGAAGATGCAGCCCAGACCATTCATGCGCATGTTTCTGAGTTCTAGAGATTATTTGTAGTTGTACTGGGACATCCCAGTTCAGATATGCTACTTGCTTTCTTTGACTCCCGCAGGCATTTGTAGGCTATTCCCTAAAGCTAGAAAGGAATCAAGGAAGGCTTAAGCCCTATTGTTACAGGAAAGCCGGTCCTAATCCAGACTCCAAGACAGGGTTCTTGAATCTCACACAAGAAAGAATTCAGGGTGAGTCCACAGAGTAAAGTGAAAGTAAGTTTATAAAGAAAATAAAGGAATAAAGTGTGGCTACTCCATAGACAGAGCCGCCCCGAGGGCTGCTGGTTGCCCAGTTTTATGGTTATTTCTTGATGATATACTAAACAAAGGGTAGATTATTTATGCCTCCCATTTTTAGACCATGTAGGCTATCTTCCTGACATTGCCATGGCATTTGTAAGCTGTCATGGCACTGGTGGGAGTGTAGCAGTGAGGACGACCAGAGGTCACTTTAGTCACCATCTTGGTTTTGGTGGGTTTTAGCTGACTTCTTTACTGCAAACTGTTTTATTGGTAAGATCTTTATGACCTGTATCTTGTGGCCAACCTCCTAACTCATCCTGTGACTTAGATGCCTTAACCCTCTGGGAATGCAGCCTGGTAGATCTCAGCCTCATTTTACCCAGCTTTTACTCAAGATGGAGTTGCTTTGGTTCACACGCCTCTGACACTATAATTTTGTATTTTCCAAACTGTTAGTTTTGACTCAGTGACTCCTGAAATTAATTTAGTGAATAACCAACACCTTGAAAAATTATATAGTATAATAAAAAGAAATATGCATAGTTAGAGGAAATCATGTTTTGTGAAACTTTTGTATGAAACGAGTCACATTTTGTATACAATGTGTTTCTTATGCGAAAGTTGTTAGAATCAAAATGGAGTTGCTAATGTTAAAACCAAACCAAACCAAACAGCCCTGACAAATAGAGCCAGGGAAGGCTATGAAGAGAGGGTTCTTATGACTGGTAACAAAAACTGTCACAAAAGACTGCAAAAACTACAACCTTGCACAAAGGACATTGCAAACTTACAGAAAAAATACTTCCGCAAGGTCATCTACTCATCAGCTGCCTGTCCGTCTGGACTAGTACCACTCTTGTTATCAGTCTTTGGAGCCAACGATAATTATTTCAAAACAATAATGTAATAATCCGCCTCATTTTTCCTTTAATAATATGTGTCTTCCTTTAGCCCCCTGAATACACACATAGTTTACTTTGGTTCACATAGTGCCATTGTAATACTCTATTCACAAAGAAACATTGCTTTCTTTTAGATATCCTCTCTTGGTTTGTTATTTAGATTGACACTTGCTGTGGATTGCAGTCAAAAAATCTGAGTGACACTACTCTTAAGAGTTCTGATAGGTCAGGTGTCGTGGCTCACACCTGTATTCCCAGTGCTTTGGGATGCCAAGGTGGGAGGATCCCTTGAGGCCAAGAGTTCAAACCCAGGCTAGGCAACATAGCAAGACCCCATCTCTATCAAAAATTTTAAAAATAGCCGTGTATGGTGGCACGTGTTTGTAGTCCTAGCTACTCAGGAGGAACTATGATCACATCACTGTACTTCAGTCTGGGTGACAGAGCAAGACTTTAAAATAATAATAATAATAACAATAATAATACAAAAAAAAGATAAAAAAGAGTTCTGATAAAATAAAACATTGTCTTAATTATATAAAAATAAAGTAACATAAATGAATATTCTCAAATAAACAAAAATAGCATGCCCCACGTGGTAAATGGATTGCTCTATTGGTCCTAATTATTTACTACTCTGTGGACACATCCTATGCCACAAAATTTGTAGCACATTTCCACTCTAACTCTGCTCTCAGTTTTGTGACTTGACTTGGCCAATGAGATATTGGCAAATGAGATGTGAGCAGAGGCTTGAAAAGCACTTGTGAAATTAGGCTTGTTCTTGCTCTAGCCTTTTGCCATGATTGTGAAAACATGTCCAGGCGAGCCTGCTGGAGGATGAGACTCACGTGGTGCAGAGTTGGGAGCAGAGATGGCCCCCATCTCCCAGCCAAGGTTATCCTAGACTGGCTGGCAGACAGCTAACCCCCCTAGAAAAGATCAGAAGAACCACTCAGCTGAGCCCAATCCAAATTGCCCAACCTGCTAATCATGAATGAAATAAATCTTTTTATATGCAATGGGGGTTTGTAGTTGTTTGTTATGGAGAATTTTTGTGGTAATAGATAATATATGTATATACCAAATAGGATATTAGCCATTAATAAAATTCATAATAATCATTATAATAAAATACATATCAATTTTCCAAACACCATCTCACTTGGTAGTCTCAAAAATAACTTTTCATCTTTGTATTTCACATTTTACTGGGTGCTGCATATAGGGCCTTTACTAAGGAAAGGGCTTATTTAATTAATTTAATAGAAGACAAGGTGGCAGAGGAAGTAGATCTGCTCAAGTTGCTCAACAAGGTTCTGTTACCAGGAGACTCAGATTCAGCCTCCCAAGAACTCTCTTCATCAGAACAATCTGCAAGTTGCTGACCTCTCCCATCTTCCAAAATGAAAGGCTTGGTTCCTACCCATTCTTCTGGATCTACCTCAATTTTCATAAAAGTTCCTGAGGGATGTCAGTTTGAATAATTAGAATTGGCATTTTGCTAGCAAGCAAAATAGAGGCCCTTTCTCAGGAAACCACAATGACACTAATATCCTCCGAGAGCATCCTGTCCTCCAAATAACCTGATTTGTTTTCCCTAAATTTGCATTTTCATTTGATCATTAAAAATGAGTTATTCTTTGTTATAGGAAACCTGTGATTCTCTTGACAAGTTTGGCCTGTTGGTTCTCGCAACAAGATCCTGGTGCCGTTCGCTCACTGGACATTCAGTTTCCAGGGGTCACCAGTTATTTAATAAAATCCTGCTCCTAAGAATAAGTATTCACCGCAGCCAACGATGAAGGCATGGAGAATGGCAAAGTGGTAGTGGAAGTGGGAGTGGGGAGCTTTAGTTTGCTTTTACATATCAGTAGGTTAAGAAAACAACCATTATCTATATTAATAGAAGTGTGTGTGTGCATTTGTGTATGTTGATGAGGGAGAAATAGAAAACAGGACAAAACCCTTGAAAGCCTCCCCGTGATGCCAGCAACCTCCATCAGACAGACCTGATAATTTGTGAATCAGAAATAGCCCCAAATACCCTGAGTTTTATTGATAATGGGGCCAGTAAGCAACAACTTCACCTATGTCTCAGGTGTATTTCAGTGTCAGGTTTATGATCCCAAAAGAAGGCCCATTTCTTTTGGGCACCTGCTATGTACTGGTCAGTGTTTTGGGTGCTGGAGAGATACAGACAAATGACTCAATCCTAAACTAGGATGATCTAGTCTGCAATTGTTTGATGTGTCTGTGACACCAGGGAAGAGGTCAATGTTTTGGCTCTGTGATGACTTAATTACAGTAGCCCAATGGGGCTTCTTCCTCCCCTTAAAATTTCTCTGTTTGCTTGATAGCTTGGTTGTTCTTTATATCTTCTGGTGGTTTTACTTTGTGTTGTTCTGGGGTTTGCATTTGACACAGATAAATATTGAATAAAAATATTCATTAAATAAATGTCGAAACAATGATTTTTTTAATGCCTCAAAATGAGTGATCAGCTGGTTGAACAGAATTCACAGAAGACAGTACATGTGTTTGTGTGCACACAAAAATATGTTCAAGAATCAGATCTGATATATATATTTAAGAACCTAAGTACTTTTTCAGCTAAGGATCTTAGGTTGACTTGAATCAAAATTTGACTTACATTTCCCCTACTGCTTAAAGCTTGGTTTGAAGCTTAAATACTTGCGTTCAAAGTACTTCAGCTTTTAACAAAATCCTTTGGATTCCATCAAAATAGTAGATTAAGTATGCTTACCTCAATCCCCTGCTTCACAAAAATGCTGCTGCAAATCTATTTTAATGAATGTTTCACATAAGCCTTTCCTTGAGAAATGATTAGTAGGAAAGTTTAAGATAATCAATTTTAGCTAGAAAAACAAACCATTTCTGCACAAATTTTTCTTTTTTTTTTCTTTTTTCCTACATGAGCAAGGGTTTCAGGAATCAATTTGAACAAATTTAAAATAAGATTTGTTTTTATTAAAGGAGTTTTTTAAATCAGCCTTGAAATCATGTAAGTTATAGGGAAATGAAATTAAAAAAAAAAATTTGCCCTCATGGAGCACTTAAGTATTTTTAAAACATGTTAGTTTCTTTTTGTGTTGTTATACATTTATTATTTTTATGAAATAAATTGGCACTCATGATGAGAGGTCACTATTTAGTGATGCATTATCACATTATCACCAATATTTATGATGACTGAGTAGTACACACATGTATCATTCACATTCTTATTTAGGGTTAGATTTATTTTTACTCTAAGTGCCTGTAATCTATTCAACCTCATAGAATTCAACGGGATTAAAAAATAATCAACATAAATATTTCTTGAATATAGGTGTGATGGTTAATACTGTCAACTTGATTGGATTGAAGGATGAAAGGGTTGATCCCAGGTGTATCTGTGAGGGTGTTAACATTTGAGTCAGTGGGCTGGGAAAGGCAGACCACCCTTAATGTGGGTAGGCACCATCTAATCAGCAGCCAGCGCAGCCAGAATATAAAGCAGGCAGAAAAACATGAAAAGACTAGGCTGGCCCAGCCTCCCAGCCTACATCTTTCTCCCATGCTGGATGCTTCCTGCCTCCGAACATCCAACTCCAAGTTCTTCAATTTTGGGACTCGGACTGGTTCTCCTTGCTCCTCAGCTTGCAGACAGACTATTGAGGGACCTTGTGATCATGTGAGTTAATACTTAATAAACTCCCCTTTATATATATGTATCTCCTATTAGTTCTGTCCCTCTAGAGAACCCTAATACAATAAGTGTAATTTATCATCATACATTCCAAAATTATCTTCTATTTTTGAGACCAGAGGGTTGTGTGATCATACAGAAAAATGTAACTATAATATTGTAGAGCTGGAAAGAACTCAACATAATCCAAGTCCTTCATTTAACACCGGAAATGACTTGACTCATAAAGGTTAAGTGATTTGTTGACCATTCTAACCTCATATACCAAGACAATTTCAGAAATGTTCAGCCTGGAGATGGCAGTTGGAGTAACTTACACATAATTGCCTCTGCTGAGTTTTTTAACCAACCACTTTTGAACTTTCTAGAGTACAATACAAGGGCAAAATGTCAGGCTACATATGGGAGCTAGGGGTGGGTCGTTTGGCTGATGTGTAACCGTGTTGTGTTCTTCATTACTCACGTAATACTCATGCTGCCAAGAGCTCACACCAGAAACTGAGAGGAAGGAGAGAATGAGGATCAGAAAGGAATAGCAAACAACTCCACTGGGGATAGCATGCTGATTCTACACTGGCAAATATTATTTTTTATTTTTGTTTTTATTTTTTTTATTTATTTATTTTTTGAGACGGAGTTTCACTCTTGTTACCCAGGCTGGAGTGCAATGGCACAATCTTGGCTCACCGCAACCTCTGCCTCCTGCATTCAGGCAATTCTTCTGCCTTAGCCAGGACTATAGGCACGTGCCGCCATGCCCAGCTAATTTTTTGTATTTTTAGTAGAGACGGGGTTTCACCATGTTGACCAGGATGGTCTCGATCTCTTGACCTCGTGATCCACCCGCCTCGGCCTCCCAAAGTGCTGGGATTACAGGCGTGAGCCACCACGCCCGGCCATACACTGGCAAATATTGACATAGATATCAAACTTTTGGTTAGAACCATTAGGTGATACGAGTTTCTGAATCAGAGGGTTTCACACCTATATGCCACTCAAAACCAGGTGTGTGGAATAATCCAGACAAGACTAAGGTTTATGAATACTGTTAGTGAGATGCTGAGATAGTGTCCCTGGTTCATGATCAATTATGATAACATTGTGAAAGTTGCCTTCCAGGAGGCTGGCAGTCAGTAAAAGCTTCTTCAGGAGGAATTCCAAATCGAAACTTGCCAACATTTGTATGACTAGTTGAATCTGGTTTTGGGGTGAGGAGGCAGTGTAGGATGGTAGAAAGGACCTGGGCTTTTAAGGGAAACATACCCGAATTGAACCTTTACTCCACTGCAGGGTGATTGTGTGGCTTGTCTGTAAAATGGGAGTAATGATGCTGCTCTGTCAGCATGGTTTTAAGAATTAGATGCAGGGATGTGCAAGGTATAGAGTCGGTACTCAGTGAGTGGTAGTCTTTATAAATTTTTCTCCATCTATTTGAGGAAGGACAATAATAGTACATTGGCTTCCATTATTGAGACTTTATTATTATTATTTGGGAGGCAGGGTCTTGCTCTGTCACTCAGGCTGGAGTACAGTGACGTAATCATTGCTTGCTGTAATCTTGAACTTCTGGGCTCAAGTGATCCTCCTACCTCAGTATCCCGAGTAGCTAGGACTACAGGTGCACGTCACCATGGTTGGCTAATTTTTAATTTTTTTGTAGAGACAGGGTCTCACTATGCTGCCCAGGCTGGTCTTGAACTCCTGGCCTCAAGGGATTCTCCCGTCTCAGCCTTCCAAAAATACACTGTACCCAACCCTGAACCTTTATTAGATGCCAGACAAGAACTTAATAAACAGTCTTTCTGAATCTTCACAACAACCCTATGGACTGAATATTATTGACATCATTTTTCATAAATAGGAAACTTAGACTCACTAAGTTTATGTAACATAGCAAGGTCAAGGACACTTGAAAAGTAAGATACAGAGGCAGGGTTGCAACCAGTGTATCCAGCTTTTCCCTACCATTCTACACTCTCTCTCACGTCGTTTGGAGTCTGGAGACTGATTCCGCTCCATAGATGGTCCTTCTTTCCATGTCTGTTTAGGCTGAAAAGAAAGATATGCATCATTAACTAATAAAGATGACTTTAAAATCTCAGAACTAACTCTTTAAAATGAATGTGTGGGAGAAAAGTTCCAAATTTCTACAGTTTTTAGTTGAGACCCTCAAAAACCAAGGTGAAACTAAAAGACAGTGAGACAGATGTTTGACTTTTAGCTTAAACAGTGAAATTTTTAGTGCTCTGTGTTTGTTTTAGAACATATTTTATAGCAACTGCTCTCAAAATGATGAGAAGAGAGAAATCTCTTTTAGTGTTTGGAAGCACTTATTTTTTTCATTTTCGTTTGAATTACAATGTTACAATTGGCTTTAGAAGGTAAAGTTTTTAAGATATTTATCCTAACTTCCGACGTTAGCTGATTTCCATTAGCTCTCTGCTGCAGTGAAATTCAGGTAAACACAATTTTATTTCATGCCTTCCGTTAACAAAGTCAAAAGATTAAAACATACAAGGTCATGTTCCTTTCAGTCTGACAAAGCATTTAGCTGGGATTATATTTATTGCCTTGGGGTTTTCTTGCTTCTAAAAGATTGTCCTGATTTCTTTGGGTTAAGCTGGCTGGTGACACCTTGTTATCTGAACTTGTAGGTGGAGATGGTGGTTGGTTGTTTTTCCACCCCAGGACCTGCAGGGACCTGGCAGGGGGCTCTCCCCTTCTGACAGGTTCCCTGCAGGTCCTGGGGTGGAAAAACTTTGGGAAAACAGCCTTATAGCAAATCTGCTCACTGCTTAATTAATACAATTGCATATCAATTTGTTACCTTACTGATCTGTCCTTTTCTCAGTGTTACTATATTTGGAAAGATAAATTACCACCAGTTAATCCACCAACAAGTATTTTAACAACATTTTAAAGGGTATCTAGCAAGCTATTGACACCCCGGCAGTTGCAAGGAAGTGTAGCATACTGGAATGAGCAAGAGTTCCTGGTGAAGAAAGTTTGAGTCTGATGATGATAAGACAGTAATGCTGCTGTAGATAATGCTGGCAGGGGTCATAACCGCCCATTACTGAGCATCTTTCAGTTCTCAGAATTAGTGATTTGTCTGTTTTTAAATCTCACACTTTCCAACACGACTTTCTAAAACTCACACAACTTCTTGTTAACTGGTGCAGCATCTGCGGCATGGTACTAACTCTTGGGTCACTTACTGTAATGTCGCAGTTAGGAAATAATGTGCATAATACAAATGTGATGCCAGAAATGTAAGCTACATCCCTTCACCTCTGGAAACTGCATTTTCCTGGGGATGATCATACCTATGAATTTTTTTTTTTTTTTTTTTTTTTTTTTTTTTTTTTTTTTTTTTTTTTTTTTTTTTTTTTTTTTTTTTTTTTTTTTTGAGGCGGAGTCTCACTCTGTCGCCCAGGCCGGGGTGGAGCGTAGCGATCTTGGCTCACTGCAGTCTCCACCTCCCGGGTTCAAGCTGTTCTCCTGCCTCCAGCCTCCTGAGTAGGTGGGATTACAGGCGCGTGCCACCATGCCCGGCTAATTTTTTGTATTTTTAGTAGAGATGGGACTTCACTGTGTTAGACAGGTTGGTCTCGATCTCCTGACCTTGTGATCCGCCCGCCTCGGCCTCCCAAAGTGCTGGGATTACAGGAGTGAGCCGCCGTCACGCCAGGCCTGGTACCAGTGAGATATTAAAGGGTAGTTGTAAGGATCAAGGAAGAGATAATGCAATGTGCCAGGTGTACAGAAGACGTTTCATAATTTGTAGTAATTATTAATATTATTATTATTACTGGACATAGTCTTGGCCTCTAAGAAGTCTCAGTGATGGGAGGAAAGGTTTAAGAATGCGATCAACAGTGACAAGTGCTAGAGAGGAGCCAAAAGTTAAAGGAAATAAGACTCAAGAATATTGCTTTGTTAGCTCAGAGATTTTGGAAAAGGAACTCAGGGAAGTCATGAGGCTGGGCATGAAGGACTCACTGAAAATGCATGCACATTCGCTGCGTGTGGTGGCTCATGCCTGTAATCTCAGCACATTGGGAGGCCGAGATGGGAGAATTTCTTGAGCCCAGGAGTTTGAGATCAGTGTGGGCAAAATGGCGAAACTCTGTCTCCACTAAAAAAAAAAAGAAAGAAAAAAGAAAAAAAAAATTAGCCAGACATGGTGGTGCACATCTGTGGTTCCAGTTACTTGGGAGGCTAAGGTGGGAGTGAGGAACTTGTGTTAACTTCTCCTCCCAAGTCCGCAAGGGGCGTGGTTTTAAAGGCAAGAACTTCCCAGTGCCATACCTCCATCCACACACCCCCCATCCGGAAGCCTAGAGTTCTTTGTCTAACTATCGCGCTGGCGGGAAAGGTAGACAGTCCAGGTGAGCTCCCTTTGTTTAGAAAGTCGGCGAAAAGCTATGGAAGGACTGTGGGCCCGGCAACCAATCCAGCATTAGAGTCAAAAACCCATCACTCCAGAGGAAGTTTGAAAGAACTCCTCTCACTGGACAAGGACTTGAATGGGGCAGGAGTGACTCCCAGATTAAAAGTCCCCCTGCCCCTTACCTGTGCGGACGTCATCTCTGGATCCCCTCCCACGGCAGCGTGGGAATTTCCTCTCTCTCTCTCCCCCTACTTCTCTTTCTCTCTCTTTCTCTCTGCCTAATAAATCGCTTTTCTGCAAAAATTCTTTGGGTCCGATATTTACGTGAAAGAGCCCACTACACCTCCAGGGCCTCTTCCCCCTGCTGGCGGGGGCGTGGGGGGGCAGGGGGCGGGGGCCAAGAACCTGGAACACCCTGTTACAGGAGGATCACTTGAGCCCAGGTGCTTGAGGCTGCAGTGAGCTGTGATTATTCCACTGCACTCAGCTTGGGCAACAAAGCAAGACCTTGTCTCAAAAAATAAAAACAACAACAATAAAAAGAAATTCACACACTCATCCCTGCGCATTGCAATGCATTAGACAGTGTCCCACAGCATACTCTCTTACTTGCTAGTCTCACACTGGGACTGTGTTAAAACTAATTTCCAAGCCTCCTCTCCCTGGTCTTTGGGTAGCTCCATTTATGTTTCTGGGACAGACTCAGTCCCATTGTTCTCTTCAACTGGTCCTGCTGAAGCTGCCAGGGACGGCTTCTCTTCCACAGAGGAAAGGCTGAATGTGTTGAAGCTGCCTTCAGTCTTAGCCTCGGGGTTTGTGAACAGCAAACTCTAAAGAGTTATAGTCCACCGAATGCTGCACAAAGAGACTGAATTGATAAGAGCTGTGTCTCTGTCACCTGTTAACTGTTAATTGTCATTAGCTTTGTTGTCTAGTTTGTTGACAGCGGACTGAGAGACATCCAAATGCTGCTCTATTTTGCCTCTGCAATTGTTACAGCAAATCTCAGCACTGTACTTGTTTTGGTCTTTGCTAGTTAATAATAAATTTAAATTATGTAAACAAAATCTTGCTTCTCTTGAGTATTTCAGCTTTTCTGTCCTTCCCCTTGGCTGCACTAAATCTGCATGAGAACAACACTGAGCCTCAGAAGCACCTTTATAGAGATATCTCAACTAACACTGCTGAAAAACAGCTCACAGGTGGCATCTACTTATTTGTTTGTTTGTCATATCAAGTTTAAAAAATAGGTAATACATGTTCATAGTAAAGTTTTCAAATGGAAAAAAAAAAGGGTTAGTGGCTGGGCATGGTGGTGCATGCCAGTAATCCCAGCACTTTGGGAGGCTAAGGCAGGTGGATCACCTGAGGTCAGGAGTTTGAAACCAAACTGACCAACACGGAGAAACCCTGTCTCTCCTAAAAATACAAAATTAGCTAGGCATGATGGCACATGCTTTTAGTCCCAGCTAACTCAGGAGGCTGAGGCAGGAGAATTGCTTGAATCCAGGAGGCAGAGGTTGCAGTGAGCCGAGATCACGCCATTGCCCTCCAGCCTGGGCAACAAGAGTGAAACTCCATCTCAAAAAAAAAAGTTTAGTAGTGGAAAGTAAGTCTCCTTTCCCAATTTCCCATTCTACTTTTTTTTACAGCATATTTGTGGCATGATATAATCCGATCTGAGTACAGATGAAATTTGAGGTTTCATGTTATGGAAAATGAATGTTTCCAACTTTGTCAATGCTGTCACTTTACAACTATGAATACATTGAATTTACTGACAAGAAGTACTCCCTGCACTGAAATATGACAGCAGCAGCAACAGACAGGAAAGAGAACAGAGAGAGAAAAGAGAGCACATTAGAAGTGAGTGAAGACAACACCTAGACCTCTGATGAGGCTTCCCAACACCAACTTTCCCATTCCTAAGCTGGCATGTGACCAGCTCATGGAAGGACAGATTAGGGAGCTTCGTGGTGAAAGGTACCATGGAAGTCAGACTCTACCCCTACGGAACTTCAGAGAAAGCACCAAAGTCCTTTGCTCTAGCTTTGCAAAATAATTTCAAAAGTTGTTTTGAAAACAAAATCTACATAGTCATCAGGATTTCAGGGAATCACTCATATTTCCCTGGCTGTCCTGACACTCTTATTACCACTTCACAGCATGAAACCAAGAATAGAAAAATCTGCTTACGATGCTTACCCATAGGTGTTTCTTCCACATGCCTATTTTCATTAAAAAGAATAAAAAATAAAAAACTAAAATAAAAACAAACAAGCAAATGAAAATTCCAAAAGTCAAAGAAAAGCCTCAAGAATCCTTCTGTGCCCCAGGATGCTCTCAATTTCTTTCTAAGCCTGACTTCTTGGGTCTCCTGCATTAGGGTCAGGGTAAGTACAAACCAATTGTTTATTTTGTTTGTCATTTACCTGCACAAGATTATTTTGACGGAGATGGTACTGGAAGTTCAATTAGGCACTCATTAATTTAAATATTTCACACATGGATCATAAAAGGTAAATTTCACTCCCACCTACCACCACGCCCTTAATCTTCCCTAAATTCTCTAGACTTTGGAAATCCCCAGTAGAGCTAACAAACCTGAGAAACCTAATGAAAGCTGGGCAAGGTTGCTCACGCCTGTAATCCCAGCACTTTGGGAGACCACGATAAGAAGAGACGGCCTGAGCTCAGGAGTTCGAGACCCAGCCTGGGAAACATGACAAACCTCTGTCTATACAAAAAATACAAAAATTAGCCAGGTGTGATAACACAGGTTTATAGTCTCAGCTACTCAGGAAGCTGAGGCTAGAGAATCACTTGAGCCTGGGAGGTTGAGGCTACAGTGAGCGGTGATCACACCATTGCCCTCCAGCCCGGGTGAGAGAGTGAGACCTTGTCTCAAAAAACAAAAACCAAGAAAACAACAAAGAAAAACACCTAATGAATTTAATCTCAGGCCAACCAAACTGAGATTTAATCATTATTAATTCATTATTTAATAAGATAATAAGTTCCATTTCAACAACTCTTCCACAATGATAAATAAATAGTACACTATGCATCTGTGAGATCAAGTGGTTTGTTCAGTTCTCCACTCCCCATAACCTAGTCCTCTTTTCTTCCCCTACTTTATTTCCAAATGCACTTAAAATTATGTACCTCTCAATTTACACATAGCTAGGAACTTAACCTGGGAGAATTTGTCTCTCCAGCAATATGTAGTTCCTAGCATATACATTTTGATTCTAAGTTTAATTACTGATTCTAAGTTTCTTGAAGCCAGGGTCTGTGTCTTACTTTACATCACGTTTGTAACTTCTAAAATGCTATGAATAAATGATGCCCAAGTGAGTGACTAAAAGGAAATTTAAAACTTGACATATGAAACAACAGATTCAAAATTTAGGAAGGTCAAAGGGGCATGAAAGACCTCAAAGATAATTATAAAAGATTAAAGCAGCAGCAGAGAGATAATGTATGCCGATTTCTTAGAAAAGCAAGGACCATCACAAAGCATTAAAAATTTCCAATACTTTCTTTTTTAAGTGAGAGGACTAAAGCCATCTATTGCTTCTTTCTTTTTAAAGTTTTCAATTGTAAAAATTAGCCTACCTTCCAAACATGTTTGGAATATATAAGTTGTCCATCTGCCTCTTTGCTACTTATTGGGAAGAACTATGCTCAGGGTCATTAGAAAAGTAATTCTTGATTTTTCAAGAAAATCCCAGATGTGACCTGCACATTGATAACAGAGAATTTAGTTTGCCAGCAAGGGCTGAATTGGATTTTGGTTGTATTTTTTAATTTTTTATTTTTTTGGTTGTATTTGTCCTTTCTTTTTCAAGGACAAATTCAAATCTCCTCTTTCTTCTTGTCCATGACAGTTACTCTGTTGGAAAACTGCACTATGATATACATATTTTGAGATAGTAAAACAAAAAAACCAATTGACGATTCCTCAAGGACCTAGAAATAGAAATTCCATTTGACCCAGCAATCCCATTACTGGGTATGTATCCAAAGGATTATAAAGCTTTCTACTATAAGGACACATGCACACGAATGTTCATTGCAGCACTGTTTACAATAGCAAAGACCTGGAACCAACCCAAATGCCCATCGATGATAGACTGGACAGGGAAAATGTGGCACATATATACCATGGAATACTATGCAGCCATAAAAAACGATGAGTTTGTGTCCTTTGTAGGGACATGGATGAACCTGGAAACCATCATTCTCGGCAAAATGACACAAGAACAGAAAATCAAACACCGCATGTTCTCACTCATAGGTGGGTGTTGAACAATGAGAACACATGGACACCAGGAGGGGAGCATCACATACTGGGGTCTGTCAGGGGGAAATAGGGGAGGGACGGTGGGGGTGGGGAATTGGGGTGAGATAGCATGGGGAGAAATGCCAGATACAGGCAATGGGGAGGAAGGCAGCAAATCACACTGCCATGTGTGTACCTATGCAACAATCTTGCATGTTCTTCGCATGTACCCCAAAACCTAAAATGCAATAAAAAAAAAAAGAAAAAAAAACCAAAAAACCAATTGATATGTTTTTTGAGAATCCATTTGTGAGATCCAAGTATCAAATTCAACTCTGAAATGTCATACCTGGGGATGCAGTTGTTAGCCTCCTAATCCTGCTCTCAAGAATACTACATGAGAGGGGCTGAGTGATCATGCAAACCAGATGCTGTAAATGAGGCTACTTTGTCTAAAATGACCAAGTCTTTAGTGGAATTTAATCACTTGGACCCTGGCACTATTTAAACACCAAACAGTATGATCCAATGGTACAAACTGTCAGTCATCAATCATGTATACACAGCATCTATTAATGTTACCTGGATGACCCTTTACTCTGAAGTAATGACAGTAAGTTTCAATTTGTTAATACAAATGATGGGCATTTAAAAGTGAGAGAAGGAAATTATTATGGAATATATGTTGTCACATAAATTTACATTTTGACCAAACTCTGGGCTCCATGTGGGACCTGAGGACAATAGTAATAAGTTCTCTTTAACTTGAGTACAACTTGTGAAGCAGAAACTTTTGCCTAAAACATAAAGTTCTAAAATAGGTCGGGCATGGTGACTCACACCTGTAATCCTCGCACTTTGGGAAGCGATGGATCACTTGAGACCAGGAGTTTAAGACCAGCCTGGTTGACATGGTGAAATCCTGTCTCTACTAAAAATACAAAAAGTTAGCTGGGCGTAGTGGTGCACACCTGTAATCCAGCTACTCTGGAGGCTGAGCTATGAGAATCACTTGAACCTGGAAGGTGGAGGTTGCAGTGAGCCAAGATCATACCATTGCACTACAGCCTGGGCGACAGAGCAAGACCCTGTCTCAAAAAAAAAAAAAAAAAGGTTCTGAAATAACTTCCAAAGTAAATACAAAATGGCCACCACAAATGCAAGAGTATGATGATATTTAAATTTATTTTCTTCTGAAGTACTTGATGCAATTCAAAAAAAAAATGACTACATGTGAGGGACTTTAGAAAAAATATACATGTTAAGAAAAACTAGAAGGAAATTTGCAAAACTAGAAATAGTCATGTGGGCTGGTAAGATTACAGATGGGTTTTTCTCTTCCAAATTTTATGAATTGTTGTAATAAAAAGAAAATGGCTCAATTGTGCTTTAGGTCTAGAGTTTGATTGATCAGGTTGGGAGTGCTCTGGGCACTGGCTTTTCCCCTGGAATGGTCTACTGTTTGCAGAAGCTGCTTTTGAGTTTTTATTAAGTCATACAGGAAAAGAAGAAGGGATACGTATGTGTGTATTTGTGTGTGTGTGTGTGTGTGTGTGTGTTTGGTTCTTCCTTATAATGCTGCCATTTTTTTCTGAGTGAAAAAGTGTATTTTCTTTGTACACATTCTCTTTTTCTCCCTTTGCCTGCTTTCTAGGACAACTTGCTGAAAAAAATATCAAGACAACAAAAGATCTGGTTACAAGTAATTATATTTTCCTGTTCTATGCCATTGTACATGTATAAAAACAGTCTCATAATCTGCAGAAACGCACATGATTACCACACCCTTCAGCAAACTTCCCAGATCGTATTAGTAGGTTAAGGAAATTTTCAAGTCACTTGCAAAATGCAATTAAAAGATAGCACCTTTTCTGTGTGTAAGCAGTCCTCTGCATACAGTCGTTCTATGTTAATACATTTTGGCTTTAAGTGTAAAAGTAAAACTGAGAGATAAGATAATATTGAATAGTGAATGAAGTGGGAAAATACTACAAGTCTGAATAAATATTTGTTTGCTACTCTTAGTCCCTCAACAGGTCTTAGACTCAGTTTCCCCATCTGTACAATGGCTACGATGTTCTTACTCTGTCTGTCTCAGAAGATTGACGTGAAAATGCTATAAAAGTACTGGCTAAAAATAGGTCTGTGCAGGCCAGTCTGAGTTTCATTTTGTTGTTGTTTTCTCTGCAAACCACCAAGAAAACCTTCAAATCTTCTCTCCAAGAGCACATCCTGTTCATCCGGCCAACCTCCTTTTGTTATGTAGCTGACACACATTTCATCCTCCCTAGTACTGGCATTCACAAGCATGGATCTACATGCAATCAGACCCCTTAAGCTGCCCGGAGATTTATTTTCAGTGACTCATGATGCTCATTGAAACCAGAAGGACCATCATCCAAAGCCACTGTGTCTGGCACTAGGTCTTTCCAGACAAGAGCTCTTTGCTGGCAGTAGGCTGAATGACTCTTTTGCAATAATATTCTATGACCAAAATGTCTCTGGAGGACTTTTAGTTTACTGTCATCTGTGGAAAATAGGAAGCCGGCATGAGGCTTTCTAAATTCTTAATGTATTTGGTAGGATTTTGAAACAAGTCATAGCTACAGGCAGAAATAGTAAAAAATGAAGCCCAGGCTGACTCATGAAATACAGGAACTTATAGTTGCCTTGACATCAAGTTGCTCCTGGTCTGTCTTTTTAATTTGCCAATATTTCTCTTAAGCATTTTGATGTGATTTTGTAGTTGTTCACAATAAAAGGTAAAGATTTCAGGGTATGTCTTCTTTCCCTTCAAGAATATAGCAATGGAAACTCAGAGTTCTTGGTCTATCCACAGGACAAAGAAAAAATTATAGGGCGTCTTTGAAATATCAGAGGAGCTAGGAGGTAGGAGGCAGGTGTTCAGCAGGGATTTGGGGGAGGAGGGGAAAACCTGGGTGCTGGGGGAAGAGAAACAAATACAGTGCAAAGGGGGCTATGCCTACCCGCGAGGCAGCTTCAGGAACCAGAGGAGAGCTGTGTAAATTTAAATATAAACATAAAACAAGGAGAAGAAAAACCATTGAATGAATATTTATTTGAGGGTGGGGACTGGTTTCTCTGAGTTTAGGACAGTATTAAACTCATGATAAGGGATAAGGGCCTGGCCAGGTAGCTCACACCTGTAATCCCAGCACTTTGGGAGGCTGAAGTGGCAGGATCACCTTAGCCCAGGAATTCAAGACTGATATGGACAACATAGCAAGGCCCCATCTCCACAAAAAATTAAAAAGTAGCCAGGCGTGGTAGCACACACCTGTAGTCTCAGCTACTCAGGAGGCTGAGGTGGGAGAATCGCTTGAGCCCAGGAGGCTGAGGCTGCAGCAAGCCGTGATGATGCCACTGCACTACAGCCTGGGTGGCAGGGCAAGACCCTGTCTGTAATAAATAAATAAACAAACCCATGATAGGGCTTGATGGGTTGGGGAAGAGGGGCTAACATTTCATATTATCCCTATTAAACATGGGCAAAACAGATCCATTTTCTGTTTACAGAAAGCATATGGTGGAATAGATTATTGTACAATTAGACAATCACCTAAGTTGACCATAATTATAAAATGTGAGAGGTGCTACAATTAAGAGAAAACCACTGGGAGCTAAGAAGAATGCACGGCTATCTCACACCTGTTCTAGTTGTGGGTCAATCAAAGATTTCCTTAAGGTGGAGACCTCTGGGCTGAGACTGGTAGGATCTCTGGAGGTACGGGAAAATGAGGAACCTCTCTGTGAGCTGTAGAGAAAGCCAGAGTCCAGAGCAGATGGCTTCAAAGGGACCACTCTGAGACTGGGAAAGTGATCAGGAGAAAGGTATTCACCATAGATTACGGATTCCTGAGGACGGTGTGGGATCATTGGAAGGGAAGGAAAGCAAAGCCTGGGGCGCTGGGTGAAGGCCTCCTCTGCCCATTCCTGCCCCTTGGCAAGGACTTGCTTACATAATCCAGTCTCTGCATTTGCTGCATTGTTTACAAAGTACATCTGCCACTTCTCCAGCTCTTGACCCTTACCTGCATGGCCTTTTGTGGGAAAGACCTGGAAACTCTTAAAAGTAGGTGTGAATGCCCCAGGAAGCTGTAACACTGAACTCCTTGGGAACTCTAAGAAATGGAAAGAAATTGACGAAAAACATACTTCTTAGGTGAGGCTGAAGACCAGGGGTTTGGGATCCAAGTGGCCGCTGCCTCCTGCTGGCAGAAGAGAGAGCAAGTGACAGTTCATAGCTTGGAGCTGAAAAGCCTCTAATTTATAAGATGAATCTCAGATTGTCCCAATGCACTCGAATGGAGAGCACTATATTGGTCTAACGATCACGAAGTTTCTGCTTTATCTTAACTTTCAAAGATGAGTTGAGTCCTTTTCTGTCCAAAATGATAGCCACTAGGCACATGAGGCTGTTGAAATGTGCCTGGTCCCAACTGCAATGTGCTGTAGGTATAAAATCCACACCAGATTTTGAAGCCTTAGTAAAAAGGAAGGTAAAAGCTCTATTAACAATTTTTCAATTGGTTGCTTGATGAAATGATGGTATCCTGGATATGTTGTGTTAAATAAAATACTTTATTAAAATAAATTCCTCTTTCTTTCCCCTCTTTTTAGGTATGAGTTACTAGAAAGTTTAAAATGACACCTTCACATTTGTGCCTCACATTCTTTCTACTGAGCAGCGCTAGTCTAATCAGACAAAACATCACCTTTTCTATTTCATCTCTTCTCCTGTGGATAGCAATGTCACCCACTGCAGCGATGTGATTCAGAACATCAGTGATGGAAAAGAAGTGCCACCTGGTTCTGTGTTCACTTCACTGTGCTTCATTCTCCTCACCTCAGTGATCTAAGACAGAGGGAAAAAAATACTCTGGCCTATACAAACCTCTGCTTCCTTGAAGTTTCTGCCAATAGAAGGATGGGTTGGCCGCTCTTCTCCTGGCTCCCCTGAGCTTGTCATCTGCCTGGCTTCCCAGGCACTTGTGCATTGAGGATTGTTCCTGCCAGTTCTGCCTTTCACAGATGTGGCTTTGGGGAAGGACCTACAACAGTTCTCAGGGCACCGGGGGAAAAGGTGGCATTGGGCCAGGGTTTTTTTTTTTTTTCTTTCCAAATACAGTGTTTACAAAAGCAGCTGTGAAGCCCTTGCTTCCCTTAACACAGAGCCATAGACTTGCCACCTCTGTTCTCCTTAAAACTGGAAGAGGCCACTCCCAGGAGAAGCTGCATTTTTAGATGGATTTCTTCAAATCCCCCAAAGCCTGCAGTATGTAAAAAAAAACAAACAAAAAAACAAAAACAAAAAACAAGCAAAAATCCTGCAAAAACAAAACCGAATGAACCACTAATGAAGTCGTTTCAAATCTGATGGCAGAGTGAGCAAGCATTTATCTCTCTCCCCTTGTCAAGCCAGCCTCAGGAAATGTCTAGAGTTCATCTTAAGGGACCTAATGGAGATAGATTTAGAGCTGAATTCCAATGATATAGAAGATTTTGGGTTGAGAGAGAAGTGAATGAGATTATTATAATAGCTTGTGTTGATTAAGCCCCTTTTGACCCCGTTATCAATCATTCTTTACAATAGTCCCATGGGGTGAGGACAGTTGTCAACTTCCGTTTTGCAGCAATATAAACTGAGGCAAGGGGTTGCTATGTAAGTTGCTTAAAGTCATAAGCTTAAAGGCAGCAAAGACTGTTTCTAACCTAACTCTAGAGCCAGTGCATGCAACTTCTCCAAACCTCCCTACTACCCTGTCTTCCATATGTGAAGGGGCTGCAGAAGAAATGAGCAAGCTTGGCTCATCTGTGTGTTCCCATCGGCAAATTTAATCTTTCCCCATAAGTTCCAAAATTTTGTGAGCCTGCAGACATTTTTGTAACCTCTGAAATATTCATGATCGTTCCTACACTTAATGCAAGGGCTTGGCTTCCGTGGTGTTGATGGAGAGCATATTGGATAGAAGATAACTTCCTATATGTGATATTTTAAACTTCTAAATGCTGCATCCCACTGAAATGTAAGTTTTTTGAGGAAGGAGGTATTTCTTATTTGTCTTTGTGTTCTGAGTTTCTATGGCAATGTCTGGCATGCATTGGTGTCTATTAACTACAACTAAGCCTTCCTTCCAAGTCACACTTGAATAAAATGAGCAAAAACAAAGATTGAAGAGTTAATATTTCCTCTCCAAAGAACAAGGAAACACTTACTCACTGGAAGATAATATTACTTATTATCTCTTATGTAATCTTTTAAATTCCTTTCACCCAGAAACTTTAATTACCAATGGGCAAATGTTTCTCTAATTATTTGGACCTAATTCCTATGTCATAGTCAAATAATTGGGCTTGTAAATTTTAACAAGAATAACTACAAGCAAGTAAACAAACCAAATAATGCAAACATTCATATTTCACAGACCTTTTTGAATAAAAAAGAAAATATTTTTGGTAACTGATAATTTTAGGGAACTGATTATATTCTATTCATTCCATTTTTCCCTGCTCAAAAAGCATAAAACAAATGTTCATTTTTTTATGAGTCAAAATTGCAACATGTATAAATAATTGGTTTTCAATGATGCATGCAAATAATAACAAAACTTGTTTTAAATGTGGAAGCAATTGTGGATATAATTACAGAGTATGCAGTTCAGCACCCTTTTGCTCATCAATATATATGGACCCTCTAATGGATGTTCATCATTCCTTGGGAATCAAATCTGGCAGATCAGATTCAAAGAAGATCATTCTTCCTGGTTGTCAAATAGATAATAGCCCAAAAACCAAATCAATAGCAATATCCAAATCAATTGTACCATTTAGAACAGCAAGGCCCACTTAAAACTCAAACTCCAATTTGGTTAGTACTCAGAAAGAAATATTAATTACAGGGATACAAAACATGCTGTATAAATCTTACCTCTTCTCATTTGACCTCTCCCCCTCCAATTTTAGTGGATAGTAGCCAACAGGAGTTTATTGGCTTTGGTTTCAGTGGTTGGGGATGGGTGAGAAAAGTTGCTTCCTGTATTTACATATAACTCATGTGTTTGTGTGGACCTACTGGCAACCATTCTTGCCATTGTTAAAAAATGCATAGTAATTTCTCAGTTTTACAAATTTTGCAAACTTTGGATTACTCACATTTGTAATTCCAAACTGCAATTAAAATTCTATGGCTTTGTGCCATTTCCTCTAGAACATTCCTTTTTGGGTAACCTGTAAAAGACAAGGGGATGAGGGGGTCCTATAAACGCTATGAAGCTGGCCAGAATGACTTCAAGAAGGCAGCTTTGGAAATGAAGGTGCAAAGCGTCAAAAGTCAATGGGCACTGCCTGCCATCTTTGTTCTATCATCTATTGCTATGACACCCCTGTTTCCAGTCCTAAGCCAATGTAATACGTAAGCTGATCCCGAAGTCTAGAGAGGAATTAGTGAGCTGGCGAAGGGCAAGAAGGAGGGAGATGATAGCGGGTTTGAACAAGCTGTGCAAATGTTCAAATGCCAGGGAGAGATGGCTCATCTGAGGAGATGAGAGGAGGTTGGAAATGATGGAGCATTGCTTGTGTGTAAAGCTGAGATTGAGCAGCCAGCTAGGGTAAGATCATGTAAACTTGGGCAGGACATGCATAGCCGTATAGAAATCAATTGCAACATTTAGAATAGCAAGGCCCAATCAAAACCCAAACCCTAATTGTATTAGTACTCAGAAAGAAAGGTGAATGATAGGAATACAAAATATACTATGTAAAGCTTACCTCTTTTCAGTTGACCCTCCTTCCTTCTATTTCAGTGGATAGAATTGGCAAAAGAGGCACATTAGCTTTGGTTTAAAGTTCATTCTGAAAGTTAGGCCATTTGGTGAAATTGTTCAAAGATGGAGAAACCATTAGATTTCAGTTTTAGAAATGGTAAAATCCATCCTAAAGATGTGGTTGGGGTTGAGGAATGGATAGATCTTTAAGATGTAGAATTAACACCATTGATGACTGGCAGTCAGAGTGAGTTTAGGACAACACCCACATTTCTAGGCAGGTAACTTGAAAGACAACGGTGCCACTGATCAAAATAGGTATTTTTAAGTATTATGGTTATTATTAGAGAGCAAATATGGCACATGGGATGGAGATTTTAAAAAAGAAGATAGTGGCCCATTCCTGTAATCCCATCACTGGGGGAGGCTGAGGTGGGAGGATTGCTTGAGCTCAGGAGTTCAAGACCAGCCTGGGAAACATGGAGAAACTTCATCTCTACAAAAAAATACAAAAAAAGTTTTAGCCAGGTGTGGTGGTGCATGCCTGTGATCCCAGCTGCTTAGGAGGCCGAGGTAAAAGAATTGCTTGAACTCAGGAGATTGAGGTTGCAGTGAACCGAGATGAGTCCCTGCCATCCAGCCTGGGTGACAGAGTGAGACCCTGTCTCAAAAAAGAAGAAGAAGAAGAAGATAATGTTTTATAGAGATTTTTCTTTAGCATGTGGCTCTCTAATGTGCACAGCTAAAAGAGGAAAAGCAACGATATCAGAAACAACAAAGGGATGCCCAACACCCAACTCCCAGAAATTCTGATTTAATTGGTTAGAGTGGAGCCAGGCATTAGGTGTTCTTTGTTTGCTTGCTTTTTAAAATTATTATTATAGTAAAAAAACAACAACATACGTGAAATACACCCTCTCAACAAATTTTTAAGTGTACAGTACAGTATTCTTAACTACTGCCCATTGTTACACATCTGTTGTGCAAATCTCTAGACATTTTTCATCTTGTGTGACTGAAAGTCTATACATTGAACAGCAGCTCCCCATTTCTCACTCTCACTAGCCCTTGGTAGTCACCATTCAAATTTCTCCTTCTATGAGTTTGCCTGCTTTAGTAGATACCTCATATCCATGGAATCATATAGTATTTGTCTTTCTGTGACTGGCCTATTTCATATAGCATAATGTCCTCTAGTCCTTCCGTGTTGTAGCGCGTGTCAGGATTTCCTTCTGGTTTAAAGCTGAATAATATTCCATTGGATGCACACACCACATTTTCTATATCCATTCATCAGCTTTAGGTTGTTTCTACCTCTTAGCTATTGTGAGTAATGCTGTAAGAAACATGGAGGGCGCCGGGCGCGGTGGCTCAAGCCTGTAATCCCAGCACTTTGGGAGGCCGAGGCGGGTGGATCACGAGGTCAAGAGATCGAGACCATCCTGGTCAACATGGTGAAACCCCGTCTCTACTAAAAATATAAAACATTAGCTGGGCATGGTGGCGTGTGCCTGTAATCCCAGCTACTCAGGAGGCTGAGGCAGGAGAATTGCCTGAATCCAGGAGGCGGAGGTTGCGGTGAGCCGAGATCGCGCCATTGCACTCCAGCCTGGGTAACATGAGTGAAACTCTGTCTCAAAAAAAAAAAAAAAAAAAAAAAAAAAAAAAAAAAAAAAAAAAAAAAAAAAAAAAGAAACATGGAGGGCAAATATCTCTTCAAGATTCTGATTTCATTCAGTTCTTTTGCATAAATACCCAGACATGGGAATGCTGGATCATATGGTAGCTCTATTTTTAATTTTTTGAGGAATCTCCATACTGTTTTTCACAGCAGCTTCTCTCAGTGTACAAGGGTTCCAGTTCCTCCATTTCCTCACCAACATTTATTCTTTTCTTGCCTTCTGTTTTTTCTTCTCCTTTCTTGTTTTAAATAATGGCTGTCCACACTGGTGTCAGGTGGTATTTCATTGTGGTTTCAATTTACCTTTCTTTGATGATTAGTGATGCTGAGCATCTTTTTATACATCTGTTGACCATTTGTATACCTTCTTTGGAGAAATGTCTATTCAAGTCATTTGCCCATTTTTAAATTAGGCGATTGATTTTTTTGCTATTAAATTGTATGAGTTTCTTACATATTTTGCATACTAACCCCTTATCAGATATATGATTTGCAAATATTTGCTCCCATTCCATGGGTTGCCTTTTCACTCTGCTGATTGTTTCCTCTGCTATGCAGAAACTTTTTACTTCAATTCAGTCCCATTTGTCTACTTTTGCTTCTGTTTCCTATGCTGTTGGTGTCATATTCAAGGAATCATAGGCATTAGGTGTTTTTATAAAGTTCCCCCAGAAGACTCTACTGTGCAACCAGGACTTAGAACCATTGGTCAAAATTACGCCTTGCTATGATATAAAGCCTATGGTTCCATCTAGACATAAAAGTTCTCTCAGTAGAACAGACCAGTAGCTAACCATATTTATTGCCTATGTGGCATGGTAATTCCTAGAGAGAGGAGTATGTCTAAATTTCTGGATGGGGTAGGAGTGAGGTAGAAAGAAGGTAGCTGGAAAGAGCACATTCAATGTTGTTACATAATTTTATCTCTGAATAATAATTTGTTTTCATAATTTCAACTAGAAAAAGTAACAATCCACTGGAGTCACACAGTTCAGAGAGTCTAGAATGTCAGCCCTATGAGGACAGGGATCTCTGTTCCATCCACTGCGGTATCTCCAGCCCACGGACAATGTCTGGCACTTTGTAAGCACTAAAAATATATTTGTGGAAGTGGCTGAGCCCAAGATTGGATGTTGCTCTATCCTCCATGCCTGGAATTGTTGTTACCCTTTTATTATCCAGTCTCTTAGCTCCTCCTCTTTCTTGCCAATCTTGTCATCTCGTCTTAGCTCAGAGGAAGCTCTGTCCAGCAGGCAGCTTTGTGTGGCTGCATTTTTCTTCTGTGAAGCTGTAAGGGCTGTATGTTACTGAGTCTCGAGTGCAGTGTAAGTGTGTGTGTTTGTGTGTGTGTGTGTGTGTGTGTGTGTGTGTGTTTGTGGGGTGTGGGCGTTGATTCATCCAGGAAATGTCCATTTACATACTAAAGCCTGGTTGATCTAGAAGAGTAGCTGAGCACAATCGCTCCTGTGTGTCCACAGACGAGGAAGCTTAATGTAAGTTAAGCCCAACCATATTTAACAAAATATTATGTCACCGTAGTGATGGAGTGACAATCATAAAAGTACTTAAATGAAAATATGAAATATGCACTGTTTAAAAGAGCTATTAAACTTCATTCCTTCATTAAAATTATCTTCACTTGTATTTTAACAATCTGTACACTATCAAATGACAGTCTGTTTTGAATATGCCTGATAAAATTTTAAAAACCATTGACTTGTTTCTATAGCGTAAATGTGAAAGCTTGCAGAAAGATAAAGAAATGGAATACACTTGCTGGTTTTCATAATTTTTATTTGATCATTTTAGAGCACTCAGATGAGGATTTGGGAAAATCTTCATGTCACTCTTTTAATAAAGCCACAGTGAGCATTTCATGCTGCTTCCACTTCCCACACACAAACTTTCTAATTATAAAAGGACCTTTTCAGACTTATTCAGGGCATATAATCTTATTTGCAGCTCCTAATTGGAGGACTGTGTTTGTTGAAAAGAACAGAAGTCTTCAGTCATTTAGAATAAAGCTGGCCCATCAACCCCTGTGGGAAGAAAAGAACTATTTATTTTATCCGTTAATCCCAAATACAAACACAATAAAGCTGTCTTTTCTAATAGTGACCTATTTCATGTTAAATTGGGATAAAGCTAGCTTTGCTCAATAAGGCTATTGTGGTCAACAAAAAAGTCAATCTTATTAGGATTCCCATTGAATACCTTCCAATAACTTATCTTTTAAAATGCTAAACTCAAATCCCATTTGAATTCTCCACGTTGTCTGACACAAAATGCAAATCTGGAAGGGGAATAACCTCAACTAGTGAGCCCCATCTAGTGGCAGGGAAGTAAATTGCTGTTCAAAAACGTGGTCTATAATTATCCCTTATCTTTAATCTGATTTTTAAGATTCTTTTCTTTGTGTCCAAGCTCTTACGTTTTTGTTTCTTTATGGGTTTTTTTTTTGGCCTATATTTTTATTTATAAGAATAAATAACTTTCCATACCAAGCATATTGTTTTCTTGATAACTTATGAAAATATAACATTGCTTAAAATTAGCCAGATTTCCCCACTGATTTTATTTTAAAATATTAATTTTAAAATGTGGACAGTGATGTTCCTTGAATAGCATTAAAGAGCACTCATGTATTAAACTGCGTTTGATTCAAATAATATTATTCACTTATCAATTTTATTTTATCAAAAGACCCCAAACGCTCTTTACTGATAGGCGCTTTAGAGAAGCAAGACCGAGTCACAGAAAAATACAATGGAACATCTAAGGACATTGAAGATTTCAGAGTCTACTTTCCCAGGCAACATCTACATTTGAGGATTGTACTGGCTTGGAGGTCGGTTGCTTTTCCGACTACATCAGAGCTTAAGTGCAGTGTGTCTGCCTTCCACGCTTCTGCATTTCTTTTTATTCTCACAATCATAAACATGTCAAAAACCGAGTAAAGCAACAGCAGGGCTCAGCTCCAGTCATACCTGGAAAATGCTTTTGCTGATGATGCTGCCTTATCAGTGCAAACCTTCTTTGTTCCCACAACAAAACAAGTTGACAAGAGTCTTGTCATTTTATTTTATTATACTTTAAGTTCTGAGATACATGGGCAGAACGTGTAGGTTTGTTACATAGGTATACACGTGCCACGGTGGTTTGCTGCACCCATCAACCTGTCATCTATACTAAGTATTTCTGTTAATGCAATCCCTCCCCAGCCCCCTACACCACAACAGGCCCCAGTGTGTGATGTTCCCCTCCATGTGTTTATATGTTCTCATTATTCAGCTCCCACTTATGAGTGAGAACATGCAGTGTTTGGTTTTCTGTTCCTGTGTTAGTTTGCCAAGAATGATGGCTTCCAGCTTCATCCATGTCCCTGCAAAGGACATGAACTCATCGTTTTTTATGATTGCATAGTATTCCATGCTGTATATATGCCGCATTTTCTTTATCCAGTCTATCATTGATGGGCATTTGGGTCAGTTTCAAGTCTTTACTATTGTGTATGATGTTAGCTATTTATTTTGCCTGTTAGTTGATGTAGTTTCTTCATAGTTGATGGTCTTTACAATTTGGTATGTTTTCACAGTGGCTGGTACTGCTATTTCCTTTCCATATTTAGTGCTTCCTTCAGGAGCTCTTGTAAGGCAGGCCTGGTGGTGACAAAATCTCTCAGCATTTGCTGGTCTGTAAAGGATTTTATTTCTCCTTTGCTAAGAAAGCTTAGTTTGGCTGGATATGAAATTCTGGGTTGAAAATTCTTTTCTTTAAGAATGTTGAATATTGGCCTCCACTTTTTTCTGGCTTGTAAGGTTTTTGCAGAGAGATCCACTTTTAGTCTGATGGGCTTCCCTTTGTGAGTAACCTGACCTTTCTCTCTGGCTGCCCTTTTTCCTTCATTTCAACTTTGGTGAATCTGACAATTATGTGTCTTGGTGTTGCTCTCCTCAAGGGGTATCTTTGTATGATGGCCTTTCTTGCTAGGTTGGGGAAGTTCTCCTGGATAATATCCTGAAGTATGTTTTCCAACTTGGTTCCATTCTCCCTGTCGCTTTTAGGTACATCAGTAAAACATAGGTTTGATCTGTTTACACAATCCCATGTTTCTTGGAGGCTTTGTTCATTCTTTTGCATTCTTTTTTTCTGTAATGTTGTCTTCATGCTTTATTTCATTAACTTTACCCTCAAANATATTCTTTCTTCTGCTTGATTGATTCGAGTATTGATACTTGTGTATGCTTCACAAAGTTCTTGTGCTGTGTATTTTAGCTGCATCAGGTCATTTATATTCTTCTCTAAACTGGTTATTCTAGTTAGTAATTTCTTTAACCTTTTTTCAAGGTTCTTATCTTCCTTGCATTAGGATAGAACATGCTCAGAGGAATATATTATTACCCACCTTCTGAAGCCTACTCCTGTCAATTTGTCAAACTCATTCTCCAACCAGTTTTGTTCCCTTGCTGGCAAGGAATTGTGATCCTTTGGAGAAGAGGTGTTCTGGTTTTTGGAATTTTCAGCCTTTTTGAGCTGGTTTTTCCTCATCTTCATGAACTTATTTACCTTTGGTCTTTGATGTTGGTGACCTTTGACGGGGTTTCTGTGTGGACGTCCTTTTTTGTTGATATTGATGCTATTCCTTTGTGTTTGTTAGTTTTTCTTCTAACAGTCAGGCCCTTCTGCTGCAGGTCTGCTGGAGTTTCCTGGAGGTCCACTCCAGACCCTGTTTGCCTGGATATCACCAGCAGAAGCTGCAGAACAGCAAAGATTGCTGCCTGTTCCTTCCTGTGGAAGCTTCATCCCAGAGGTGCACCTGCCAGACACCAGCCAGAGCTCCCCTGTATGAGGTGTCTGTCGACCCCTGCTGGGAGGTGTCTCCCAGTCAGGAGGCATGAGGGTCAGGGACACACTTGAGGGGGCAGTCTGTCCCTTAGCAGAGCTCAAGCACTGTGCTGGGAGATCTATTGCTCTCTTCAGAGCCGGCAGGCAGGAACGTTTAAGTGTGTTGAAGCTGCGCCCACAGCCACCCCTTTCTTCAGGTGCTCTGTCCCAGGGAGATGGGAGTTTGATCTATAAGGCCCTGACTGGGGCTGCCTCTCTTTCAGAGATGCCCTGCCAGAGAGGAGGAATCTAGAGTGGCCGTCTGACTACAGGGACTTTGCGGTGCTGCAGTGGGCTCTGCCCAGTCCGAACTTCCCAGCGGCTTTGTTTACACTGTGAGGGGAAAACTGCCTACTCAAACTTCAGTAATGGTGGATACCCCTCCCCCCACCAAGCTCAAGTATCTCAGGTCGACTTCAGACTGCTGTGGTGGCAGCGAGAATTTCAAGCCAGTGGATCTTAACTTGCTGGACTCCATATGGTTGGGATCCACTGAGCTAGACCACTTGGCTCCCTGGCTTCAGCCCCCTTTCCAGAGGAGTGAATGGTTCTGTCTTGCTGGCATTCCAGCTGCCACTGGGGTATGAAAAAAAACTCCTGCAGCTAGCTTGGTGTCTGCCCAAACAGCCACCCAGTTTTGTACTTGAAACCCAGGGCCCTGGCAGTGTAGGCTCCTGAGGGAATCTCCTGGTCTATGGGTTGCAAAGACCATGGGAAAAACATGGTATCTGGGCTGGAATGCACCATTCCTCATGGTACAGCCCCTCATGGCTTCCCTCGGCTAGGGGAGGGAGTTCCCCAACCTCTTCCACTTCCCAGGTAATGCAATGCCTCACCCTGCTTCTGTTCAACCACCGTGGGCTGCACCCACTGTCTAACCAGTCCCAATGAGATGAGCCTGGTACCTCAGTTGGAAATGCATAAATCAGCCATCTTCTGCATTGATCTCACTGGTGCCTTCTGCATTGATCTTGCTGGGAGCTGGAGAGTGGAGCTGTTCCTATTTGGCTGTCTTGCCTACTGATTCCTGCCTTGTCATTTTAAAATAAAGTAGAACATATTCCTCAATTTATCAACACTTTGGATACTTCAAAATATCTTTCCACTAGCCTATGTGCTCAAACCACAAAAGTAGACATAGGTATATAGAGGTGTCTGGGTTATAGAGAAAAGAACAAAAGGCTCAAGTTCAAATACTGACACTGCCCTTCATTGGCTGCATGACCTTGGGAAGACAAATCTCCCAATAGGTGCCATGAGTTCAGGCTATGGAGCAGACAATCCCTGATTCTCCACCTCCCAGCTGTTAGACTTCAGACAAATTATTTCTCTAAGCCTCGAATTCTTTATGTATCATGATATTTACATCCTTAATACAAGAAGATTGGTATAAAGATTGACCGATAAAGTATGTGAAGTGTATAGCTCAGGGTCTGGCACATAACAGTGCTCAGTGAACACTATTATAACTCACAAACGGAGGGACCAGCACCCACCTTACAAGATGGTTGGGAAGACTCTAGGACATGGGAAAATGTTGGTCAACTCTAAGGCACTCTGTTAATGTTACGAGTTAGAACAAACCTAGTAGAACCCTCCAAGAAAGCCTAAAAATAAAGAGAGCTGTTGAAATTGAAGAACATGGGGCTTTCATAGCTCAGCACAAGCTTTGTGAACTTAACAGAATTTTTGTAGGTCTAATAATTTGTATTGTTGGCTTATATTCTATTTGGGGCTGCAAATTTCTGAAAAGAAGAGAATAATAAGAGTTGGAAGGAAGATTGTATTAATTTAGTTTTCTTGTTTTATTGAGAAAAAAAAACAAATGCCCCTTCCTTCTTCAGAACTCTGCACTCTTGAGATCTTTTAAGAATTTTTAAGTATTTGCTTAATATCTGCTTTTGCTTCTGGACTGTAAGACTCATGTAGTCAGAGGCCATGTCTGTTTGGGCTGCACCGTATCCTCAGATGTGGCCCTGTGTCCAGCAGTGTCTAGTAGTGTCTAGTACCTTGCTTACACATGGTAATTACAGACAAGCTCAAAAATGCCATATAGCAAAGTACATGAGGGCATGGACTCCTCAGAGAGGAAAGGCCGGGCACAAATTAGATCCCTCTGGTTTACTTCTTTTGTGACCTTGGGCAGGACCAATAATGACAGAACCTATTTCATAGACTTGTTCCAGAACTTTACGAGCTAATTCCTGTAGAGTGCCTGGAATGGTGTAATTTTATAAATTTACCTAAATGACCAAGATAGCAAAGTCAATTAGAATGTGTTCTGGAGCCAGAACCCTACCTAGGTCTTGCTCTCTATTTTTTTTCATCCACATCTTTCAAACTTTCTGCCCAGACCACTTTTCCAAACCACCAAAACTTTTTTTTTTTTTTAGATGGAGATTCCCTCTTGTTGCCCAGGCTGGAATGCAATGGCACAATATTGGCTTACTGCAACCTCCACCTCCTGGGTTCAAGCGATTCTCCTGCCTCAGCCTCCCGAGCAGCTGGGATTACAGGTGCCCACTACCACACCCAGCTAATTTTTTATATTTTTAGTAGACATGGGGTTTCACTATGTTGGCCAGGCTGGTTTCAAACTCCTGACCTCAGGAGATCTACCTGCCTCAGCCTCCCAAAGTCCTGGGATTATGGGCATGAGCCACCACATCCAGCCTTCAAACCATTAAATCTCATCAGATAAAAATAGCAATGAAGAATAAAGAATTGGGTGATTCACTCAGAGGTGCTGTAGGCCTTCAAAGTCTAGCAGCAAGTTTCAGGAACTCATTTAAATGGTGGTAAGGGGCTTATTACTGCTAATAACCTCCTAGCATCTAAAGCACAGAGCTGAACAGAGTATTTCATATTTTGCTCTAACAGCTAGTCTTTAAGAGTTTGACTATCAGATGTAGGCACGCTGGATTATGAAAGTGGCACATTTAAAAATATCTCTGCACCTCAGTCCTAGATGATTGTTAGCAGGTGAACTAACTGTTAGCCTACTGGAAGATTAGATGTCAGGATAATTAGCTCTCTGCCACATAGGCTATCTACTTTTCAAATCTTATTCTCTTTTTTTCCCTGCGTCTCTTAGTAGACACAACTCATTACTACTTTATGCCTGAGGTTTCTCCTTTCTTTTCAGCACACTCTTTTTTTTT
>NW_016107439.1:1598898-1605858 GCF_001604975.1 Cebus imitator | reverse complement strand
TTTAGTAGAGACGGGGTTTCACCATGTTGACCAGGATGGTCTCGATCTCTTGACCTCGTGATCCATCCACCTCGGCCTCCCAAAGTGCTGGGATTACAGGCTTGAGCCACCGCGCCCGACTCAGCACGCTCTTAAACCCCCTCCTTGTCATGACTTACTGCACCTCACACTCAGTTCACATTGTTAGCTTTGGTGTTCTCTTTTACCATTCAGTTTGTATTCAGATACCAGAGAAAACAAAGAGCAAGCTAGACAGTTAAATCAGATAATGAGTATTACCTATGATGACCCATTCTCCTATCTCTCCTGGATCTTCAAAATCCCATGTGCTGTGGAGGAACTAAAATACACATTTTCCCATTTCATGGCATGTCCAGAGGTCTGTGAGTTTCTGTTTCATCGTCTAATGTTAGGGTCTGTGAGCGCTCCCATTTCATTATCCTGTACGACCTGGACTCGGCCTTCTACAGCTGGGGAATAACTTTCGCTTTTCTGTTACAAATGGAGCCAATGAAAAGGTAGACTGAAAAAGAATAAGATGGAATGGAGAATTAACCAAAGGAACCATACAATTATAGAAATTTCTGGCTAGAAGAACTTTGAAAGGCTCTCTGTTTACCTCCCTGCACTTTAACTCTACCCCATATGGATGGGACAGGTAATTATGGCTCCTGTTTCAAAAGACTTCACAGGATCTATGCCTCTGCCTTCCATTTAAGACAGCTCTTCATGTATGCAGCCAATACCTTCTCCCCATCTAGTGAAACTCTTTTCTTTCTGTTATGAGGAAGAAGAGTTGGTTAGTTTAATGTCGCCTAGAAATACAGACATCTAACAGGTAGAAAAGAGAGATTACTTCACTTCCCAGCTTCCTTCCTCACCTACAACCCGTAGACTTTGGTCTCCAGGTGCTCTGGGTATTGCTACAGTTTGATTTATTGTGAAAATTCCAGGATTTTCTGAAAATGGTCTAGAACTGAGCCAGTGTGTGAGGTATAAGAAAAGAGAATTGAGGAATGTTTCCCCTCTTTTCTCTTTCCTCTGTCAGCATTGTTGCACCATTTCCTAGGGGCTCACTACCTCCTCACCCCACCCCATCTTCGCAGCTCAGAAAATGTCGGGCAAAATCCAAGCCCTGTGAAACTACCCCAAGGCTCATGCCCTTAGCTCTATTCCAAATACAGGCCTTCTCAAAATGTGAATTAAGGGCTTAGGGTCCTAAGGGCCAGGAGTTTTCTAAAACTTACAGACCCAGGAATTGCTACCTAGTGACCTAAAACTGTCAGAAAATTTCCCCTACTTCACTCTCTTCTGCAATCTTGACTACAGTTTCCTTAATTTTTATTGTTTTTTTAATGCTGAGCATGACTTAATAGTAACTTGCTGGGCTATTTTTGACACACATCTGTCTTAGATTTTGGACACGAGTGATCAGTCTATCTAACTTTAAGTGGTCTGGCAACATGTGTAATAAAAAGAGCAGTAGTTTAGGGGTCAGGCTGACCTTGGTCTGATGCTCCACTATTTCATTTACTGTTGAATGACTTTCGTCAGATCGCTTAGCCTATCTAAGCTTCAGATTCTTTCTGTGTAAAATGGAGCTGGTGATGCAGACTTCAGGGTTTGAAAAGAGGATTAAAGAGAGAATTGACGTATGTAAAGCACCCAACACCATTCTTGGTCTGCACTAATTGTTTCAAACACATTCATTTTTGTCCCCCACTGGATAAAGGGCAAGAGCTATCGCACCTTGGGCATTTAGTGGCTTCATCAGTTAAACTGAGCTGCCTTAATAGCAACATTCATTGGAATTTTTACTAACAGAAATAGTGACTTTCTGTTATACAGACTTAATAGGAGTCTCTACTGTGTACTTGCTGAGTGCTCCATATTGTTGTGGGTACTGAGGCTGGAAGGGCGGTAGAGCATAGGATCCCTGTACTCATGAAGCTCAGAATGTAGAAGTGTCTGGCACATGTGGGCCACTTCATGAACATGTAAGAGTCATATCAGCATTGGCTTAAGATTTTAGAGGATCTAAGCACTAAAAAGATTACGGTGCTGCCACCTCCATATAGAATTAAAAATAAAAACAGTACTAAGACATAATTAAGAGTAAAGAAGCAGAGCGATGCTCTTATATTTTTCCTACTGTGATGACAGTCTTAGTGCTTCTTTTGACATATCAATGTTTAAATTCTTTTTTTCAAAGTGATATTTTTCGAGGTGTCCTCATTTTGTAGGTATCTAGTATACTGATATAGTCATCTAGCCCTGGCTCCACAATGTTACCCCGAGGGCTCTCCTCCTGTCCCCTGAATAGATCAGAAGCTAGAACAACAGCAGAGAAGCCAGGGCTCTTGCTCATTCTTAAACTATTTGGTAAATTCCACTAGGAATGAAAAAATAATTGAATATTTTGAGGCAAGATCAAATCACCTTATAAAAAAGTAAATTGAAACTCTTTCCAAATATAAGGAATATTTTTCTCTGGAATGGACTTCTAAAAATGCACAAATGATGGGCCGGGTGCGGTGGCTCATGCCTGTAATCCCAGCACTTTGGGAGGTTCAGGTGGTTGGATCACCTGAGGTAGAGAGTTTCAGACCAGCCTGACCAACATGGAGAAACCCTGTCTCTATTAAAAATACAAAATTAGCTGGGCATGGTGGCATATGCCTGCAATCCCAGCTACTCGGGAGGCTGAGGCAGGAGAATCTCTTGATCTCAGGAGGCAGAGGTTGCGGTGAGCCGAGATAGCACCATTGCACACCAGCCTGGGCAAAAAAGAGTGCAATTCTGCCTCAAAAAATAAATGCACAAATGGGACATATTATATGTTATGTCTTAAAGGACTAGCTCACTGCTCAGCTGATTACCCTGGCTCTGTTGTTACAATAAAGATAAAATACTGAGAACAATGGTGGCATGAGGCATACACTAGGATGCAAAGGTACTTTTTTTTTTCTCAGTTCTTCCCTTTCTTTAATGGAGGATGTTTTCTCTGAAGGCCACAGTCTGGCTGTAAGCAAGGTTGGCAGTACCTGGGAGGCTTACCTGGAGATCTAGCTGACAACCACTGACATTTGGAACCACTCACGTTTATGCTGCAAATCTGAAAAATAAGCAACAAGAAAGGCCTAGAAACAATGACGGAACTTTCTCAAGCACAGACAAAAACAACTTGCACAGCCGCTGTAAATAGTTAATAAAATCCATTTTCCAGTCCATCTACTTAGATTTCCATTACATCCTGTTCTGTTTCACACATGCATTTTTCTTTTGGATTGTTAGGCAATACAGAGTCAAGCCATTTATCATGCAGTGTCTTAGTATTACTTTAAAATGTTTTACCATTTTCAGGAAATTCTCTGGCTTCTATAATTAATCTCCCAGTAGAAGCTGTTTTAGAAAGACTCCAGAACAACAGAAAGAAAGTCTTTTCTTTGTGGAAGTGTTTTGGGTCTTGTGAGTGGAAACATTCAGAAACAGATGCCGGTGGTATTATCACATATTGCAAACTGTTCATTTCAGATAACGAGAATGAAAACAATAGAGTTCAGTGTCACTCTTGCAAAACTGCCCTGTGACAAAGCTGTTGTTAAATGGAGTCTGCAAGCAGCTCCGTGATATGCTATATTAGAGTAACTCTACAGTGTAAAGCTGGGTTTCCACAGTTCTCATACCCTAGAGGGAAACAATAATACTTGGTGGAAGTAACAAGGAGGGTTCCCACCCACAGACCCCTTCCCTGCTTGGCATTAGTAATACTAGTAACTTCTTAGCACTTTCCACATGTCAGGCATTTTTCTAAACATTTTTACACATATTGGTTCATTTAACACAACAACTTTGTGAGGAAGGTGCTGCATTATCCCAATTTTCAGATTAGAAGACTGATATACAAAGTAGTTGGAGGATTTGCCAAGGGCAGACTTCTCAAAGCCTGAGCCGAGGAGCAGAAGTCAGGCAGCCTGGCTCCCAGTCCAGCCCCTCAGTCGCTGCACTCTGTGGACCAGCATGGTATACAATGCTCAGTGTTCCGTTCTCATGATCTAATTTACACCAACACATGGTCAAGCAGTTCAGTCATCTCATTTTACAGAAGAGAAAACAAAGACACAGAGATGCTAAGTGGTTTTCAAAAACTCAAATACGTGATGGTTACAGGGCTGGTCGTGGTGGCTCATACCTGTAAATCCCAGTCCTTTGAGAGCCAAAGGCAGGAGGACTGCTTGAGCCCAGGAGTTTGAGACCAGCCTGGGCAACATAGTGAAACCCTATCTCTACAAAAAAACTTTTTTAAAACACTTAGCCAAGCTAGTAGTTCTAGCTACTTGAGAGGGTGAAGTAGGAAGTTTGAGACTGCAGTGAGCTATGATCACAACATTGCACTCTAGCCTAGGCAACTGAGACCTTGTCTTGATGAAATAAACAAACAAAAAAACCAAAAAGGAGATGGTTGGGAGCTCAGATTGCCTTATGCTTAGCCAATGCTTTCTACTTTAGAACATTGTATCATCTCCTTATTTTTCTTCTTCATGTTAAAAAAAAAAAAGAAAACAAAATCCAAACTGTTGCTTTATTTTTTTTTCTATGACTCATCCTTTTGGGTCACAAGAAAGAGTAGAAGCTTGGTTGGCCTGTATGCTGAGCAGAGCAAACCCCACTGTGGGTCCAGGTTCTGCCCAAAGCAGCACTGGCTTTGCTTCTTGAAGGCAAGTAAGCAGTTTTATTGGCTTCCTGCTCAATTTATCTTTTTAAAATAGTTTAATCTCACACTTGAACAGATAAGTACTAGGACGTTCCCCTATCTGTAGGGTATGTCTATGCAAGAGATCAAGAAAACAATTTGAAAAACCAGAGACTGAATGCTCTCCAGAAAAATGTGCTTATTTCCTCCAAGAAACTTCATAGAATCATCATATTTATTTACTTCTTCAGTGTCATGGTTACATTTTTGTTTGTTCCACTTTGTTTTTTTAACAGGGTTATACCAAGTGTGGGCTCAGATGGTTTTTGTGGGCAATCTGACCTCCAGATTAACCTCATTCTGAAGCCAGTTGTGCATCGCTTCTTCTGCGTAACCGCCTGATGCACTTATTTGCAAGTGTTTTCTTCCTAAATGAGGAGGAAACTGGTTGTGATGAAACCACAGGCAATGCAGAGCACAGGTAGGATTTAATCTTTAACAATGTCACTTGATTAAGCAGGCAATCATCTTCACTGCCGTGCCTGCAAGGAAAATCTCAGGTCACACGAATGCTCATCTCATCTGTATTAGTCAGAGTGTAGGAGACAGGAGACGGTATATGCAAAATAGGTATTAAATTTAGGGTATTTAATAAAGGGATTATTTACAAAGATGGAAGCAGGGTGGAGGAAAATACACGAGAGACAGTGGAATACCCCACGGCTAGCCCAGCAGGGAGCTATCACCTGTAGGCTTAAAGAGAAAAGTTATGGGAATTGGAGAGGGAGCTGCACATGATAGGAGCCGTGGCTTCCTAGAAAGACACAGGCACCCACAGTAACCCAGCAGAGAGGAAGCTAGGGAAATGGATACTCTAGTCTCAACCCTCCTCCTGCCTATTGACAAAATTCAACCAGAGGGCGAGGTGTCTGTTGAGGTGGTCCAAGGGAACCGTCTTTCAGGGCCTGGTGCAGGGGACAGGGACAGAGGGTAGACACCCAACACACCCTCACACTAAAGTCTGAAGTAAAATAACATCAACATCCCCTCCTGCTGTGACATGAGTAGTTTAATAATGAAGTAATTAGGAAAAACAACGATGTGGAGTTAGGTGGCTAATTTTATGCCTATTGCAGAAAGCAGAGCTGTAAATTCCTCATTGTGTTTTATGAGTCAGAACTGGATGTACCCAAAGGGTTGCAGGAATGCCCTGGGCCTCAGACAGGCCCCCTGATATCAGGGCAAGGAGAGCCGGTGGAAATCAGTTCCTACCAAGACAATGAGCACAGTCAAAATTAAACAGAAACAGATTTTAGAAAAGATCACAGGGGCTTGCAATTTTTGGCCTAAAATCTGCAGAGGCACCCATTACATTGAAAGGCCTGTGTTTTAACGGAATGAATGAAACCTGCTTTTGTTTTGCCCTACATGGCTTTGTTTAATTTCCTTTAGTGGTTTAGGCAAAAGGCCAACGAAAGGAAGGAAAGGTGGGGAAACTTGAAGATGTGTCCTGTAGACAACAATTTAGATGTGGCGGTGATGTCCAAAGTAAACTAGGATATAAAGAGATTAAAGTGAACCCAGTTCCCAGTGAATCCAGTAAGAGCAAAGACATTTGTTGTTTGGATTAGAGAATGGTGTCGTGTTAGAAGCAAATATTTGGAGTCCCAGATCTACTACCTATAGCTGTGTCACCTTGAGCAAGTTAGATATTCTCTATAGCTTCAGTATCTTGCTCAATGAAATGAGGAATTACCTACCTCTCTTCTGGTTGTTTTGTGAATTAAATGAAATCACGCGTTTAAAATGTTTACCATGGTGGGGTGGCTGACAAGATGTCAAACAGGAAGAGCCCTGGTTTGCAGCTCCCAGTGAGGTCAACACAGAAGTTGAGCGATTTCTGGATTTCCAACTAAGATATCCAGCGCTTCTCACTGGGACTGGTTAGACGTTGGGTGCAGCCCATGGAGGGTGAGCGGAAGCAGGGTAAGGTGTCACCTCACCTGGGAAGCACAAAGAATAGGGGAACTCCCTTCCCTCGCCAAGGGAAGCTGTGAGGAGATAGAGACACAAAAAACCTTCAATGCCATGAGGGATGGTGCATTCCAGCCCAGACACTATGTTTTTCTCAGTCTTTGCACCCGCAGACCAGGAGATTCCCTCAGATACCTACACCACCAGGGCCCTGGGTTTCAAAGAAAAAACTGGGCAGCTGTTTGGACACACACTGAGCTAGCTGCAGGAGCTTTTTTCTTTTTTTTTTTTTT
>NW_016107439.1:1574745-1595638 GCF_001604975.1 Cebus imitator | reverse complement strand
GAGATCACCACTGATCCCACAGAAATGCAAACTACCATGAGAGAGTACTGAAAACACCTCTACTCAAATAAACTAGAAAATCTAGAATGAATGAATAAATTCCTGGACACATACACCCTCTCAAGACTAAACCCTGAATAGCCCAATAACAATTCTGAAATTGAGGCAGGAATTAATAGCCTACCAACAACAATAAAAACAACAACAAAAAAAACAAAAAACCTTGGAACAGACAGATTCACAGCCTAGTTCTACCAGAGGTACAAAGAGGAGTTGGTACCATATTTTCTGAAACCATTCCAAACAACAGAAAAAGAGGGGCTCCTCCCTAACTCATTTTATGAGGCCAGCATCATCGTGATACCAAAACCTGGCAGAGATACAACAAAAAAAGAAAATTTCAGGCCAATATCCCTGAGAAACATTGATGTGAAAGTCCTCAATAAAATACTGGCAAACCAAATCCAGCAGCAAATTAAAAAGCTTATCCAACACGATCAAGTCAGCTTCATCCCTGGGATGCAAGGCTGGTTCAACATATGCAAATCAATGAACGCAATCCGTCACACAAACAGAACCAATGACAAAAACCACATGATTATCTCAATAGACAGCAGAAAAAGCCTTTGATAAAATTCAACACCCCATCCTGCTAAAATTCTCAATAAACTAGGTATTAACGGAATGTATCTCAAAATAATAAGAGCTATTAATGAGAAACCCACAGCCAATATACTGAATGTGCAAAAGCTGGAAGCATTCCCTTTGAAAACTAGCACAAGACAATAATGCCCTCTCTCACAATGCCTATTTAACATAGTATTGGAAGTTCTGGCCAGGGTAATCAGCCAAGAGAAAGAAATAAAGGATGTTCAAATAGAAGAGGAAGTCAAATTGTCTCTGTTTACAGATGACATGATTGTATATTTAGAAAACCCCATCGTCTAAGCACAAAATCTCCTTAATTTGATAAGCAACTTCAGCAAAGTCTCAGGCTACAAAATCAATGTGCAAAAATCACAAGCATTCCTGTACACCAACAATAGACAAATAGCCAAATCGTGAGTGAACTCCCATTCACAATTGCTACAAAGAGAATAAAACACCTAGGAATACAACTTACAGGTGATAATAAGGACCTCTTCAAGGAGAACTACAAACCACTGCTCAAGAAAATAAGAGAGGCTACAACAAATGGAAAAACATTTCATCCTCACAGATAAAAAGAATCAATATCATGAAAATGGTCATAGTGCCCAAAGTAATTTTTAGATTCAATGCTATCCTCATCAAGCTACCATTGGCTTTCTTCACAGAATTAGAAAAAAACACTTTAAATTTTATATGGAACCAAAAAAGAGCCCATATAGCCAAGACAATCCTAAGCAAAAAGAACAAAGCTGGAAGTATCATGCTACCTAACTTCAAACTATACTGCAAGTCTACAGTAACCAAAACAGCATGGTACTGGTACCAAAACAGATATATAGACAAATGGAACAGAACAGAGGGCTCAGAAATAATGCCACACATCTACAACCATCTGATCTTTGACAAACCTGACAAAAACAAGCAATGGGGAAAGGATTCCCTATTTAATAAATGGTGTTAGGAAAACTGGCTAGCCATATGCAGAAAACTGAAACTGGACCCCTTCTTTATGCCTTACACAAAAATTAACTCCAGATGGTTTAAGACTTAAACATAAGAACTAAAACCATTAAAACCCTAGAAGAAAACCTAGGCAATACCATTCAGGACATAGGCATGACCAAGGACTTCATGACTAAACACCAAAAGCAATGGCAACAAAAGTCAAAATCGACAAATGGGACCTAATTAAACTAAAGAGCTTCTGCACAGCA
Source organism: Cebus imitator (assembly GCF_001604975.1). Classification (NCBI taxonomy): domain Eukaryota; kingdom Metazoa; phylum Chordata; class Mammalia; order Primates; family Cebidae; genus Cebus; species Cebus imitator. Next base: position 1,593,773 of record NW_016107439.1, on the reverse strand, counting down.
AAAGAAATTATCATCAGAGTGAACAGGCATCCTACAAAATGGGAGAAAATTTTTGCAATCTATCCATCTGACAAAGGGCTAATATGCAGAATCTACAAGGAACTTAAACAAATTTACAAGAAAAAAACAACCCCATCAAAAAGTGGGCAATGGAAATGAACAGACGCTTCTTAAAAGAGGACATTTATGCAGCCAAAAAACATATGAATAAAAGCTCATTATCACTGGTCATTAGAGAAATGCAAATGAAAACCACAACGAGATACCGTCTCATTCCAGTTAGAATGGCAATCATTAAGAAGCCAAGAAACAACAGATGCTGGAGAGGATGTAGAGAAATAGGAACTCTGTACACTGTTGGTGGGAGTATAAATTAATTCAGCCATTGTGGAAGACAGTGTGGCGATTTTTCAAGGATCTAGAACCAGAAATAACATTTGACCCAGCAATCCCATTACTGAGTATATACCCAAAAAATTATAAATTATTCCACTGTAAAGACACAGGTACATGAATGTTTATTGCAGCACTGTTCACAATAGCAAAGACTTGGAACCAATCCAGTTGCCCATGAATGATAGACTGGATAAAGAAAATGTAACACATATACACCATGGAATATTATGCAGTCATAAAAAAGGATGAGTTCATGTCCTTTACAGGGACATAGATGAAACTGGAAACCATCCTTCTCAGCAAACTGACACAGGAACAGAAAACCAAACACCGCATGTTCTCACTCATAAGTGGGAGTTAAACAATGAGAACATATGGACACAGGGAGTGGAAGATCACAAACTGGGGCCTGCCAGGGGTAGAGGGCTAGGGGAGGGATAGCATTAGGAGAAATACCTAATGTAGATGACAGGTTGATGGGTGCAGCAAATCACCATGGCATGTATATACCTATGTAATAAACCTGCATGTTCTGCACATGTACCCCAGAACTTAAAAGATAAAATAAAAAATATACTGACTGAAAAAAAATGCTTACCATGATATCTAACACATAGTTGGTATTCAATAAGTAGTATGTATGTATATAAGCTTACATATGTAGATACATCAACGCATATATATTTATAATAGACAATCTGGCCTTAAAGAGGAATATGTGAATGGACATGGTTGGTCTTTGAGTGTTTTTAGCAGATAAATGCAGTGTGACAATCTTTCTTTTTCTATCCACTCTCCTCCAAAAACTTATCCATGTAAGCCAGTTCTCTCTAGCTATGCTAGGTCCTATATCTAGACATACACATACCCATATATACACTTTAGGGTTTATTTTACTTTAAAAAATTCTGCTTGAACAATTAATATACGCTTAATTTAATTTAAAAAATATTCTGAACTTAGATTATCATAACAAAGTATCAGATGGTTCAGTTCTCTTCCATCCTCTCATCTCATCTCACAGATTGCTTTGTTGTGAAAGTAACAGTTTTTTCCAAGCATCTGACATGATTTGGGACGACAGAGGTCAGAAATTCGTGCTTAATTTTGCTGTTGCACTTTAATTTGGCCAGAATGGAACTGAAGGTTTCAATTGAGCTATTATATTGTTTGTTTCACTTATTACTGACTGAAAAATGAACCTTAAAAAAATGAACCTTAATCTATTCATGACTATTGGTTTAAACATGCTATTATATATTCTTAATATTTTTAAGGGCTCTTAAAATGTGGTTGCCTTAGATGATTAAAGAAAATGCAAAAAAGGTTCAACAATTCTTTCAGCTGCTTAAAAATTTTACTCTTGGGCTCATATCCTTGAAAGGTATTGACCCCTATAAACAGCTAATGATGGAAAAGTTGACAGGACAGTTTGACCTCCTAATTGTATTTCGTGCATCACGCATTTGACCTTCTGGAGACAACTTGATGAGTTTCTGCCATATTAATTACTCCACACTGTTTTGCAGTGATCCTTTAACAATTCAAACCTACTGAATGAGTGCATGAACCTTTCTAGGCTCTAAGAAAGGACTGAAAATGGCAATTTAAAAGCACCTAATGTAATTTTCCACTACCAGGCTTGTTTTCTTTTCCTGAAATGATGAACAAAGACCTCTGAAGTGATCTTGTATTTATTGTACTCTGTTACTTCTTGCAAATTTTTAACACCTTCTTTCAAAAATATTTGAAACCCCAGGGTCTCATCGGAGATACTCCTTGTTCAATTACTATGCATTTGATAATCAATATGTTTATTACTAGGCAATATTACCAGTGACGCCTGAGTCTTCTTGCCTTTGTTTTAAGAGTCATTAATGAGATCTAATGAGCAAAGCTTCATTTAATTTTCTGCTCCTAAACATTCTTTTTCTGGGGTTGAGCTTTGTCTTCCTAATGAACCAGACAACAGTCATTATTGCTGACAGATCTCCTCTCCTTTCCAGTTTGTGGCTACATAGTTTAAGCTTTCCCTCGTTCTGTCCTTTGTGTGAAGCAGGAAGTCACCTTTGTGGGTCATTTTCATCCCTCTGCATTCAGACTCCTTCATGAAACATTTTGAGCCATTTCAAAATTAGACTTGCACAATGGCTGTATTTAGAAAACAACTTACAGCTCAGCCCATTCTTGTGCACCACGTGAGGGTATTATAAGAAAGTCCTATATGCCAAAGTTTGATCTAGAATCCAGCTTTTTCCTGCTCCCTGTCTTTCTCCTACCACTAGTTAGATCTTTTTACTTTCTTTCTTTCTTTTTCTTTTTCTAAAACATATTCGATGAGATAGAATTTCACTACGTTGCCCAGGCTGGTCTCAAACTCTTCAGCTCAAGAAATCCTCCATGGCTCAACCTTCAGAGTAGGGATTATGGGCATGTGCCACTGTGCCCAGCCCTAGTTAGGTCTGATTCGGCAAACTGTATCTCTAGCCATATTTTCTTTAATAGCAAAATGTGATGGGAAAGGAGTCAGATAATCTAGATGGAGTTTCAGCTCTTCCATTTACATCACTGTCTGGCTAGTGTGTGTGTGTGTGTGTGTGTGTGTGTGTGTGTGTGTGCACGTACTGAGTATGTGCATTGTGCCAGGTGTTACATTAAGCAATTTCCACTTAAACCATACAGCAATCCTGCAAAAGAGGTACAAGGATGGATACTCTGCAGGTGAGAGGTGGCTCAGAGGATTTAAATGATTCACTGAATCAAGTTTAAATAACTTACCTACATCAGTACTGGTGGACCTGAAATTAAAACATGGCTCTACGTATCTCCAGAGCATGGGCTTTTAACCACTGCACCATACTGAAAATCTTTCATTATTATTATTATTATTTTTTATTTATTTTTTTGTTTTTAAGACAGGGTTTCACCATGTTGGTCAGGCTGGTCTTGAACTCCCGACCTCAGGTGATCCGCCTGCGTTGGCCTCCAAAGTGTTTGGATTAAAGGCATGAGCGACCACGCCCAGCCATACTGAAAATCTTACACAGGTAGTCAGAATGCTTGGCTTGTTAGTGTCTGCACTGGGGATGCTGAGAGTCAGTGGTTGAGAACTCAGGCTCTGAAGTCAGTCTGCCTGAATTTGAAATCTGTTTCCTTCACTTACTAATTGTGTGACAGTGAACAAGCTATTTTACATTTCTGTGCTTTAGTTTCCTCATCTGTAAAATGGGGAAAAAAATAACAGCAACAACCCTTTGGGTCACATGAAGGATTACATTCAGGACACATATTACTACACTTTTAAAGCAACAATAATCAGCTTAATAAACATTAGCAACTATTATTAAAAAAAAAAAGTTGATGTGTACTCTAGGTAATTGCTGTAAGGATGCTGGTTGAGGCCTTGAGGATCTTAAGGTTCTCTGCGGTTGCATATTGTTGATCAAAGCCTCTTCCTCTTATTCCTCAGCCTAAGACAATGACAGAGGAGGTCTTGGGGAAGATTGTTTGGATGTTGGATGGAAGTACTGGGTGTGAGATCTAAACAGCAGGAGTGATAGGCCGTCCTTCAACCTCTGCAAAAGGTGTGTGGTTAAGTGGATAAGACCAGAAGAGGGAATTAAGAAATTTGGCTTCTGTCAACCTATCCTGTGAGGTCCTTATCCAAAATTGGGTAATTAACATATCCAAGCTCAAGCTCATTATCATTTCTATGAAGAGGAAGACACCATACCTATGCAGCCTAATTTCAGGGAAAGATTAGGAAGCAGCAAACAAAGTTAAACATTGAAAGAACAACAATAGCTTTTTACCATCTATTGGACTCTCCTCCAGGTCTCATGAAATGAACAGGACCAAGCTATGTAGGTAGTTGCTAGGGAATAATGAATGAACGTCTAGCTGTCAGTAGGATGCCTACTATGGGCTGGAAGTTGCGCGTGGTATCATATACAAAGATGTCTAAGAAACAAAATTCTGTCTTAAAAGGGAAAGTAATTTACTTGTAAGGCAAGTTGTTTAAAAGTAACTAATAATAGAGGAGTTTCTGTACTGGATGGGTGGTGCAAATAAGAAGCCTATGGAGAAGGTTTAGAAGATTTTTCCTAATGAGAAAATCTTCCCATTATCAACACCAGCAACCCCGTTTAATTATGAGCAGCTTATATATTACAGGACGTGGTTGGACAAGTTTGCTCTCCATATTCAAAAGCCCGTAAACACTTACGTAGAATTCTTAAGGTTTCACCTTTTTAAAAGTTAATTTTAATTCCTCTGGATGTTATAGTTCCCTCTGACAGCTTATCAAAAACTCTGGACCATCTGTCAGGAAATTGCATGGAAACTGCAAGGGTCTGCATATAACTGTAAATGTTGACAGAGCTCCTAAAATCCATCTATGAACCCCCAGGTTAATCCATCCAGAACCCCCTGCTCTATGAATGAGGGAGCAACACTATTACAGACACTCGTTATCCATAGTTGCCCAAATCTAACCAGATCTCACTTACTTTTTTTGCTTAGCTTTGCTGTTTTGCTGTAGTTATGATTCTTGGAATGAAAATGGTTTTTAAAAAACCTCAGACCTTTTCCATACTTAGTATAACAGAGATTGGCACTTTCCCCTCAGTATCTATTTTCTGTTTGCTCCATTGAAATAGAATTTTTAACTGGGCATGTGGCTGTCCAAAATGAAGACTACACTTTCCATCCTCTCTGGGCATGGCCAAGTCACTATTTAGCCAATGAATGTAGATGGACACAATGGGGAAACACTTAATGCTCATGGATAGGAAGAATCAATATGGTGAAAATGGCCATTCTGCCCAAAGTAATTTACAGATTCAATGCTATCCCCATCAAGGAATTGTGATGCTGCCTGGACCCTCCTCAATGGGCAGCTAAAGTGTGTCCTTCGCTGCTTCTTTATCTGTTCCTCCATCCTGTGGTTGGGAACATGGGTGTGAAACCTGAAGCACTTTCTTGGGCTGTGTGACATGGGACATCCTGGAGACCACGGATCTGAAAGACAGAAGAGACCTAGATCCTTAAGGAGCATAGAAAAAAGCTAACATATCAGTTAGCTTTTCTATTATAATATTCTAGATTTTGATACGAAAGAAAAATTTGTTGTTTAAGTCACTGCTATTTGGGGTTTTTCTGTTACTTGTAGCTGAGCTGAATTCTGATTGACAGATACAATCCCTCCCATTTTGAAGCTGCTATTCCCTTACTTCCTGTTATCTATCACAGCTAATGAGAAGGGTAATCTGTCTGATTGTTTTTTAAATTACCACTTTATATGCTGTGGTTTCTCTTCAGTGGGTGGATTTATTTTCATTTATCCTGCTATGCCCTTGATGTTTCTTAGGTCTCATATCCTTTGTCAGCCCTGGAAATTCTTAGCCATTACTTTTTGGATTTTATGCCTTCAAATTTCCTCTATCCTCCTCTTCTGAAACTCTTACTGGAAATATGTTTTCAACTGCACTTTGAATCTTCTAAAAAACCTTAGCATTGCATGCTGTTCTTGAGGGGTTTTTTTGTTTTTTTTTAACGATGGGGTTTCACCATGATGGTCAGGCTGGTCTTGAACTCTTGACCTCAGGTGATTCGCCCACCTTGGCCTCCCAAAGTGCTAGGATTACAGGCGTGAGCCACCACGCCCGGCCTGTTCTTGAGTTTTACCATCAAAATTCCTAATACCCTCTTGACTCAATAGGCTAGAGTTTATTCCATCTACTGAGTTTTTTCTTTGCATTTTTTATTTCTGTACTTTCTCTCTTTCTTTCTTCTCTCTCTCTCTCTCTCTTTCTTTCTTTCTTTTTGGTGGAGTCTCGCTCTGTCACCCAGGCTGGAGTGGAGTGGAGCAATCTCGACCCACTGCCACTTTTGCCTCCCGGGTTCAAGCCATTCACCAACCTTAGTCTCCAGGGTAGCTGGGATTAGAGGTGCACGCCACTGCGTCTGGCTAATTTTTAAATTTTTAGTAGAGACCAGGCTTCACCATGCTGGCCAGGCTGGTCTTGAATTCCTGACCTCAGGTGATCTGCCCGCCTCAGCCTCCCAAAGTGCTGGGATTAAAGGCATGAGCCACTGCGTCCAGCTTATTTCTTTTTTTAACTAACAATTTAAAAAATACTTTTATTGAGATATTGTAATTGTACATATTTATGTGGTACTATTTGTCATACTGATACATGTATATATTGTATGATGGTCACATCAGCGCAGACAGTACGCTTAACTACCTTGATGTGATCACTATACAATATATACATGTATCAGTACATCAAATAGTAAATGATATATATCTCATGTATATATCATTTCTTTGCGTTGAGAACATTCAAAAACCTCTCTGTTTCTGGTATTTCTTATAGACAACATATTGTTGGGTCTTGTGTTTTTTGTATTTTTTTATTCCACACTGAAAATCTCTATATTTTCATTGGCTATTTAAATCATTCATATTTAAAGTGATTATTGATATAATCAGGTTAATATGTACCATGTACCTGTTTTCTATCTGTTGCATTTGTTCTGTTTCTTTTATTTTCCTTTGATCTGCCTTCTCTAGTTTTAATCAAGTATTTTATAATTCCATGATATCTCCTCTTTTACCACATTGCTTGTACTTTTTTTTTTAAGTGTTTTTTTAGTGGTTGCCCTAGAGTTTGCAATACAATGTTTTAACTAGTCTTAAGTCTACCTTCCAATAGCAGTATACTGCCTCACAGGTAGTGCAGGAACATTATAATAGGGCATTCCCAATTCCTCCCTCTCATCACTTATGACATGGCTGTTATTTATTTCACTTATCCATATGCTATACTCACCTCAAACAGATAGTCAGCAGTGTACAGTGCTTCAACTTACGATTTTTCTACTTACTATAGTGTGAAAGATATGCATTCAGTAGAAACTATACTTTGAATACCTTTACAACTATTCTGTTTTTCTTTTTCTTTTCTTTTTTTTTTTTTTTTTAGACGGAGTTTCGCTCTTGTTACCCAGGCTGGAGTGCAATGGCGCGATCTCGGCTCACCGCAACCTCCGCCTCCCGGGTTCAGGCAATTCTCCTGCCTCAGCCTCCTGAGTAGCTGGGATTACAGGCACGCGCCACCATGCCCAGCTAATGTTTTGTATTTTTAGTAGAGACGGGGTTTCACCATGTTGACCAGGATGGTCTTGATCTCTTGACCTCGTGATCCACCCGCCTGGGCCTCCCAAAGTGCTGGGATTACAGGCGTGAGCCACCGCGCCCGGCAGAACTATTCTATTTTTCACTTTTAGCACAATATTCCATATTTTACATTAGATATTTAATGCTTTATTATAAAATAAGCTTTGTGTGAGATGATTTTGCCCAACTGTAGGCTAATGTTAGCATTCTGAGCACATTTAATGTAGGCTAGGCTAAACTATGATGTTCTGTAGGTTAGGTGTATTAAATACATTTCACCATAATATTTTCCTTACAATGGGTTTAACGGAATGTAAACTTAGTGTAAATCAAGGAACGTCTGTACATGGTTACTACTATTTTCAACAAATAATTTTTAAATCAATTAAATATATGCAAGATAAAAGGTTTTCTTTCTCTTCATTAATTCCTTCTCTGCCATTCTTCCCTTCTTTATGTAGATATAAATTTCTGGCCTGTATAATTTCGCTTCTTGAAGAACTTTATTTCTTGCAAGGCAAATCTGCTGGCAACAAATATCATTTTTTGTTTGTCTGAGAAAGTCTTTATTTTATCATTTTTGAAAGATAATTTCTGTGGATATAGAATTCTAGGTTGGTGAGGTTTTCTTTCCAGACTTTAAACGTTTCACTCCATTCTCTTCTTGCTTGTGTGGCTTCTCTATTAGTCTGCCAGGGCTGCCATAAAAAAAAAAAAAAGCCATATTGGGTGGTTTAAACATTGTTAATTTTTTTTTTTTTTTTTTTTTCAGTTCTGGAGGCTGTAAAGTCCAAAAGAGCTGTCAGCAGGGTTGACCTCTCAGAGGCCTCTCCCCTTGGCTTGAAGATCGCTGCCTTTTCACTGTGAACTCATGGGGCTTCCTCTTGTGCATGAGTCCTTAGTGTGTCCTCTTTTTCCCATGAAGACACCAGTCCTATGGCATTAGGACACTACCTGTATGACCTCACTTAACCTTAATCATCTTTTTAAAGGCCCCATCTCCAAATACAGTCCCATTGGGGTTAGAACTTCAACCTATGCATTTTGAGGGGATGCAGTTCAGTTCATAACAGCCTCTGAAAAGAGGCCTTCTATAATTTCTATCTTTGTTCCTATATATGTAACATGATTCTTCCCCTCTGGCATCTTTCAAGATTTATGTTTGGTTTTGGTTTCTTGTAGGTTGAATATGCTATGCTTAGGTGTTAATGTTTTGAAAGTTCTCCTGCTTAGTGTTCTCTAAGCTTCTTAGATCTGTGCTTTGGGATCCACCATTAATTTTGGAAAGTTCTTCATTATTCGAATATTTCTTCTTCTCTTTTCTCTTCTCTTTCTGGTATTCCAGTTCTACGTATGTTATACTCTTTTATGTTGTCCCGCAGTACGTGAATATTCTGCTCCACTCCCACTCTTTCTTTCTCTTTGAACTTCAGTTTGGGAGGTTTCTTTTAACATATCTTCAAGTTTACCAATTCTTTCCTTGTCCTTGCCCAATCTACTGATAAGCCCAATAGAGGCACTCTTCATTTCTGTCACAGTGCTTTTGATTTCTACCCTTTCCTTTTAATTCCTTCTTAGCATTTACACCTCTCTACTTACATCACTCATATGCTCTTGCATGTTTTTAACTTTTTCCATTAAAGCATTTAACATGTTCATCATGGTTATTTTAAATTCTCTGTCAGATCATCCCAATAGCTGTATCATATTCAAGTCTGGCTCTGAGGCTTGCTTTTACCTCTTCAGCCTGTGTTTTTCCTGCTCTTTTAGCATGTCTTGCAACTGTTTGTTGAAAAATACACATGGTATCAGGTAACAGAAACTGAGATAAATAAGTCTTTAGTGGGACATTTTATATTAATCTGTCTAAGAATTGGGCTCTGCTTAATGTTTTCTGTAACTATAGAAGCCAGAGGTTTCCAATTATTTCAGTATTCTTGTTTTTTTTTTTTTTTTTTAGAAAAAGAAAGAAAAAGAATAAAAAAAAAAAGAAAAAGAATAAAGGAAAGGAAGAAAGAGGAAGAGGAAGAGGGAGAGAGAACAGGGGTGTTGCTTTATTGCCCGGGCTAGAATGCAGTCTAAAACTGGGTATGCCTGTAACTGTGTTTAATAATAGAGATAAATAAAAATAAAAATAAAAATAAAAAAATAAAAAAAAAATGAGGGAAGAAAATAATTAACAAGCAGCCAACCAATATTTCATTTAAACCTGTAAATACGTGTGATGTAGTACTGATAAGAGTGTATATTTTGTGTATTTAAAGTGGAGAGTTCTATGAATGTTAATCAAGTCTACTTGTTCCAGATCTGAGTTCAAGTCCTGGATATCGATGTTAACATTCTGTCTCATTGCTCTATCTAATATTGATGTTGAAGTCTCCCGCTATTATTGTGTGGGGGTCCAAGTCTCTTTGTAAGTCTTATATATCTGGGTATTTCTGTATTGGGTGCATATATGTTTAGGATCTTTAGCTCTTCTTGTTACATTGATCCTTTTATCTTTATGTAATATCCTTCTTTGCTTCTTTTGATCTTTGTTGCTTTGAAATCTATTTTATCAGCAAAAATTGCAACTCCTGCTTTCTATTTATTTATTTTAGCTCTCCATTTGGTTGGTAAATTTTTCACCATCCCTTTGTTTTGAGTCTTTATGTATCCTTGCATGTGAGATGGATCTGGATGTAGCATACCAATGGGTCTTGGCTTTTTTTGCCTGTCTGTGTCTTTGGATTGGGGGATTTAGTCAATTTAAATTTAGAATTAATAACAATATATGTGTGTTTGACACTGTCATTTAATGTTAGCTGGCTGTTTTGCCCATTAGTTGATGCAATTTCTTAATTATGTTAATGTTCTTTATTTTTTGGTATTTTTTAGAAAGGCTGATACTGGTTGTTCCTTTCTATTTGTAGTGGTTCTTTCAGAAGCTCTTGTAAAGCAGGCCTGGTGGTGATGAAATCTCTGAGTGCTTGCTTGTTCACAAAAGATTTTATTTTTCCTTCGCTTATGAAGCTTAGTTTGGCTGGATGTAAAATTCTGGGTTGAAAGTTTTTTTCTTTAAGGATGTTGAATATTGGCTCCCACTCTCTTCTGGCTTGTAGGGTTTCTGCTGAGAGATCTGCTGTGAGTCTGATGGGCTTCCCTTTATGGGTAACCTGACCTTTCTCTCTGGCTGCCCTCAGTATTTTCTCTTTCATTTCAACCCTGGTGAATCTGGCGATTATGTGCCTTGAGGTTGGTCTTCTTGAGGAATATTTTTGTGGTGTTCTCTGTGTTTCCTGGAGTTGAATATTGTCCTGCCTTGCTAGGTTGGGAAAGTTTTCCTGAATAATATCCTGAAGCGTATTTTCCAGCTTGGATTGATTCTCTTCGTCACATTCAGGTACACCTATCAAGCGTAGATTAGGTCTTTTCACATAGTCCCATATTTCTTGGAGACTTTGCTCTTTCTTTTTTATCCTTTTTTCTCTAATCTTGTCTTTGTTTTATTTCATGAAGTTGGTCTTCGACCTCTGATATCTTTTCTTCTACTTGATCAATTCGGCTGTTAAAACTTGTGCATAGTTCGCGAAGTTCTCGTGTTGTATTTTTCAGCTCCATTAATTCACTTATATTCCTTTCTAAATTGTGTGTCATTGTTAACATTTCTTCAAACCTTTTTTCAAAGTTCTTGGTTTCTTTGCATTGGGTTAGAACTAGTTCTTTTAATTCCCAGAAGTTTCTTATCATCCACTTTTTAAAGCCAGCTTCTGCTAATGGAACACAGTCTTTCTCCATCAGGCCTTGTTCTGTTTCTGATGAGGAACTGTGATCCCCTGTAGAGGGAGAGGCATTCTGATTTTGGGTATTCTCAGCCTTTTTAGGCTGGTTTCTTCCCTTCATTATAAATTTATCCATCTGTGGTCTTTATAATTACCGTCTTTATAGTTGGGTTTCTGAATGGACGTCTTGTTTTTATCTTCTTGTTTTTATCTTCCCTCTTTACTTATGGCTTTCCTTAGTACTTCTCAGAGAAAGTGCATCTTGCAGCTCTTTTAGCTGTAAGCCACTGTTATTACTTTGGAGCCCTGTGGAAGTGGTGGGAGGGTGAGGGAGAGGGGAAGAGTTCTATAATCTTATGATAAAATTTCAGTCCTTTAGCTGGGTATGGTGCCATGCACCTGTAGTCCCAGCTACTTGGGAGGCTGAGGCAGGAGGATCATTTTAGCCCAGGAGGTGGAGGTTGCAGTGAGCTGAAATCATACCACTGTGCTCCAGCTAGGGTGCTAGAGTGAGACCTTGTCTCGGAAATAAATAAATAAATAAATCTCAATCTTTTGTGGGCCTCTGTCCCTGGGCTGAGATCTTCACAGGTATTTCTCATCACCCTCCCTCTTCTTCCCCTCTTAGATGAAACAAGAGGGATAGAGTAGGCTGGAATGGGAGAAATGCCCTCTTCTCCATCCTGTCCCACCCCCTCCCCTCCCCTCTGAGACATGGTGTGGCTCTGGTAAAGTCTTTCCCCTAGAAAGGAGGCCTTTGTGTGGAAAAGGTCTAGAAGTATTTCCGAAGGATTCATCTCCCCTTCCCTTGTCAGATCTACAAAGGAATCTCTCAGATCATGACCTTGAGAACCTGGTGGGGTTCCTGGAGGTAAAACTTATGAAATTGTGGGGGCCTCCTAAGATTGGGCCCCAAGATACTCTCACTCTCTTGCTAGTCCACACTCAGTCTTCAGAAATTCAATAAAATTACCGTATAAGTGTTGTTACCAGTTTATAAATCCCACATCTCCCACTCCAGCTAATCTGGTCCCTGAATTCACTTGTCTCCCTAGTTCTCTGAGGGATTTAGGAAAAGTTGCTGATTTTCAGTTTGTTTAGCTCTTGCTGGCTTTAGGACAGAAACGATGGCTTCCAAGCTCGTTATATGTCAGAACTGAAACTGGAAGTCATTTCTGGGATTTTTAATGGATTTCTTTTAATTCATCTGTTCTATATCTTTTTTTTTTTTTTTTTTTTTTTTTTTTTTTTTTTTTTTTTGATTTTTTTTTTTTTTTTTTTTTTTTTTTTTTTTTTTTTTTTTTTTTTTTGAGATAGGGTCTCACTTTGTCACCCAGGCTGGAGTGCAGTGGTGTAATCTCAGTTCACTGCAACCTCCACCTCCCAGCTTCAAGTGATTCTCCCACCTCAGCCTCCCGAGTAGCCGGTATTACAGGCACCCATCACCACGTCTGGCTAATTTTTGTATTTTTTAGTAGAGACAGGGTTTCACCATGTTGGTGAAACCTGGTCTCAAACTTCTGACCTCAAGAATCTGCCCACCCTGGCCTCCCAACGTGCTGGGATTACAGGCTAGAGCCACCGTGCCGACCCTATTCTACTTCTTCTTATTATTATTTCTTCCTTTGTGTCTCATGACCTCTTACTCTTTTTTACAGATGCTAATCCTTTCTTCATTTGTTGGAGGTCCTTAAACATACTGACACAGTCACTTTTAAGTTGGTCAATTTGAGTAATAGGTACCTGTGAAATAATAATAATTAATAATAATAAATAGTAATATTTCATCTTAATTTTAACAGATTAGTTATTTCCAGGAGTAAATTGATTTCCTAATTTTTATATTATTGACTAACTTCCTCAGATTTAATTTTCCTCCTGGGTTTTAGAATTTTGATATATAGGTTCATCTTAAGCAAAAGGATTTTGTTTAGTTTTGTTTTTCCCTCTGATATAATTCCTTCCTGTGCTCCATGGATGTCTAAATTAGGCTAGTTGGATTCTTACTCCAGAACTCTGCTGTCTAGTGGAAACCCAGGGTGCCTGTCCTTTGGTGATGTGGATAATGTCTATTCTGTCACACCTGCCCTTTCCCTCTTCTCTATGTACTGAGCTTTGTATTAGCTCCATGCATATTTTTCAGATATATTTTACAGGTGATTATTAGGCCTGTATGTATTTTTCAGATAAATTTTTCATACCTCCTGCTTTGTGCTTCTGATTTATGCAGAAATTTATCTCAGGGAATGAGGGCTGTGTCTGTTTTATTTTTCTCATTTAAAGCTTGCTATATAGCATTTACTTGGAGTAAATTAGGGCTTTAAAACATGAATTTACAATGCCCTCCTGCCTGGAAGACATGTCTCTTTTATTTCAGCAATATCTCTGTGAAATATACGAAGTTAGGCTTTATGTACCCATTTTACAAATGCAAAGAGAGAGTAACAGGTAAACAGGGACAGACCTGGCTAATTTTTAATATTGTTATATAAGGGAGGTCTTGCTATGTTGCCCAGTTTGGTCTCGAACTGTGGCTTCAAGTGATCCTCCTGCCTTGGCCTCCCAGGTCACTTGGCCTCCCAAAGTGCTAGGATTAGGTGCCCAACCTAAGTAGTAATATGCATAATCATGTTGAACTTGTGGTATTCATAACTCAGCCTTCAACATGTTTTTTTTGCTTATTGCACTTGGAGTCAGGGTGTGATAGAAAAGCTCTGTGGTAGATGGGTCAAATGTTCCATTTACAACTTTATCATAAGGTTTTTCTACTTTAGAATCAGGGGTTTCTGCTTACAGATTTCAAGTCATTGGTTGAGCTTCATGCTACTCTCTTTCACTGTATTCGTTCCTGCAGGTGCTGTACGCAGAAAAGTTTATGGAGATTTCATTTCCTTCTCCTTGACCTTCAATCACAAACAGACGATTTCTTATGAATTCAAATCCACTCCACAGAGGCTCTCCTCTCCCTCTAACCTCACAGCTTTCTCTGATTTTATCATCCAGAGATTGGAGCCCTTGTCATGGGAGAGGTGAGAATGGAGTGTTTGTGTTTCTACTTTTCTCCAATTTTATGGCCTTCATTACCCAAAGCTGTGTGAAATTGAGGGAAACACAGTTGGCTTGAACTCTAGAGCCATCTGTTCAACCTATTCGAGATATTGGTGGTTGACTGTTTACTAAACAGACTTCCCTGAGTGGCAGCACAAAGGCGGAGGCAGAGGCTTCTGTTAATCATTAGGCATTTAACAAACAGTTGGGGCCCTTGCTAGCTTTGCAACCATTGCTTTCAGGAGCAACGTTCTGTGCCCTGCCATCAGCCACATAACAAGAGATGGACTCTGTGGTGTGTTTGCTGTGAGGATTTCCTGCAGGTTTGGGTTGCCACGCCAGAGTGGCAGTGGTCAAGCTTCTGCAGGAGATGTGACATGTGTGCTTTTGTTGTTGACTTTATCTTTCGCAACACACGTGGGTGTCCAATGTTGGCTGGGAAGCTAGGCTCTAGGGTAGAGCCAAGGTTTAATTTTGTTGATAATTTAATGCTTGGAGAGACATGTGCTTTGGTGAGTTCGCTCCCTACAGACTTTTGCCCTTTGACTAATCCTTTGCATAAACACTGCCTTGAAAACTGTTTACGAAGTATTCACAAAGGCATGTGAAACTGTTGGTAAACAGTCGTTGTGAATAACGTTTACTCAGGATCAGATTCCTGAACGTATGTTTCTTTTTGAGATGGAATTTATTGTGTGATGCAGATCTTGGTGAAGCTGCAAACACTGGTTGAAGCCCTCTGCCTGATTCTTGTGGCAGATTAGAGTTCAGGACAGAAAGGTCATTTATCCTAGGGAATGGAAATGAAACTTCTCCCAAAGTCTCTATATTCCAAATAGCAATCTTGACTACAGTATTGGAAGTTTTTAAAAATAGAAAAAGAACCATGAGTTTGCAGAAAAGTAGACAGAGGCGAGGGCAACCCAAATTTTAGGTAAGAAAAGAAAATAAAAACTTGGAGGTGAATGATCCTCAGATCTAATGGTGTGGTGGAGCTGAATGGCATAGCCCTTAATAGCAGTTCATATCTCTTCCCAGCATTGTTTTGAGAAATAGCAAGTTGGTAGCTTGCAATTGACTACAGTCAGAGTATTCACACCACAGAAATGGGCAAAGGCTACTGATCCTTGAGAGTCAGTTGCAGAATGAATGTTAACCAGTGCACCACTGAAATTAAGAGTTAAGACTACCTCTTAATTTCATTTCCAAGGGGTGGGAGAGGTTATATCATTTCAGAAATAAAGACATACCAGAGCTGAAGATATATTCTCAGAAAAGTCATAAGAGCTTGACTGTCTGATATACCTGAGTCAAGAAATAGCTCCTGAATTTAAACTGAGCTTTTCTTTCTGGGTAAAAACACATTATTTGTGAAAAGAAGCTCTTTTAGAGAACCAAGGGAATAAAGCTATACAATGTAAGCAATTTCCAGGTCTTCACCATTGTATTCTGCTTGGTTTTACTGGTTTGATTCATTTTATTTATTGATCTGTTCATTTGACACTTTTTTGGGGGGTACCTCCTGTAGACTGTGTTACCTCTTCTTGGATGACAAGGTTGTTGCCTTCATGAAGCTTATGGTTAGTAGAAAATACAAATACACTCTAACAGTCAGAAATAAGTGTACAGTTACAAAATGTAGTAGGTTGTATAAAGGAAAAGGAGGCCTAGAGTGGTGGCGCCACCATCTGTAATCCCAGCACTTTGGGAGGCTGAGGAGGGCAGATCGCCTGAGCTCAGGGGTTCAGGACCAACCTGGGCAACATGGTAAAACTCCATCTCTAAAAAATTAGCCAGGCATGGTGGTGAGCACCTGTAGTCCAAGCTATTTGTGGGGGTTGAAGTGGGAGGATCACTTGAGCCCAGGAGGTTGAGGCTGCAGTGAGCCGAGATTGCACCACTGTACCCCTGCCTGGGTGACAGAGCGAGACTCCATCTCTAAACAATAAATAAATAATTTTTATTTTAAAAAGGAAAAGGATAGACCACTAAAAAACATATCAGATGACTTGGCTATGCTGAGGGTGGGTACGGGAGGTTTCCATGAGGAAGTGAGGACTGAGCTGAGATCAGAAGGATTGGTAGCAGTTTCACCAGGAGAATGGAAGTCAGTAAGGAAAGAGGTTTAAGCAGAGACAGCAAATGTGCAATGTCCCTGTGGTGGGAAGAAATGTTTGTACTTCTAAAAAAATTTAAAAGGGGCTGTAGGACAAAAGGCAGGGATAGTGGTGCGGGATGAATTGTGTTAATACATTTATGTTAATCTAGGAAGAAGGGAAAGCCAATAGATAGATTTGCTTTCTGTTTTTAGTTTAGTTTTAGTTTAGTTTAGTTCTGTTTTAGTTTAGTTTTCTGATTAGAGGGGGAAGAGGAAGATGAGGACACAAATTAGAGGCTATTCTTACGTATTCCAGGTGAGAGATAATGGGACCCTGGACCATGTTAATGGTAGTGGTGATGTGGATAAGGAGATACATAGAAGAGACATTGAGGATATAAAACAGTGAAGATACTGGTGAAGGATTAAATATGGGGATGGCAGAGGAGGAGGTCTTATCAAGTTGACTCCAAGATTTTTGGCTCTGCAGATTGAATCGATAATTGTTCTACTTACTAAGACTGAGAATGAGAACCGTAATGGAAGCCATGAGTTTGGATTTGGGACGTTTCCATATCTACAATGGAAGTGTCTGTAGACATTTTGGATATACAGATCTGGAACAACATGAAGAGCTGCCTGCATCTAGGTGGTAATTGAAGCTGATGTCATGATGAGGTCTGCCAAGGGGAGAGTAGAGAGACAGAAGAGGAGAGGGCCCAAGTGGTACCCTGAGAATGTTAAATAGCTAAGGACTCAATAGAGGAGAGTGAGCCTGCGAAGGACAGAGAGTGGCCAGGGAGGCAGGAGGAAAACCAAGAGAGGTGGGGCTGAGAGTTAACTGCAGTTGGGCCTGAGGGTTCTTATTAAAAGGATGAAACTATTCTAAAGTGATTTATGTTGATGGTTACACCACTTGGCAAAGTTACGAAAGGCATTGGACACTCAAAATATGTGAATTGTATGATATTGAGTGAGGTATGTACCTCAAAAATACCGTTAAGCAAAAAACCCAAGAGAGTGTATGATGACCAAAAATAAAAAATGAGAACCCTTCTTCCCAGCACTTTGGGAAGCCAAGGCAGATGGCCTCCTGAGGTCAGGGGTTTGACACCAGCCTGGCCAACATGACAAAACCCTGTCTCTCCTAAAAACGACAAAAATTAGCTGGGCATGGTGACATACACCTGTAGTCCCAGCTACGAGGGAGAAATGCTTAAACACAGGAGGTGGAGGTTGCAGGGTGCTGAGATCACACCCCTGCACTCTAGCGTGAGTGACAGAGTGAGACCCTGTCCCCTGGAAAAAAAAGAGAATCTTTCAGGAAGGAAGGAATCGTCATGTCATGTGTGTTCAATGTTGATAAGTAAGATGTGGACCAATGGTCGTTAACATACTGGGGACTTTAAACAGATATTAATGCAAAAACAACAGCCCAAATACTGCATAATGTAATGCTGTAAGAATACTGACCTATATTTTAAAATGATATTTTCATAGTTATGAGAAGATGCATATGACTTGGTCCCACCTATTCTCAAATAAACAGCCAAAGTCAAGATGTTTGTTATGCCCTCTGCGTGAAATGACAGCTGGGAAATGGATTCTGACAAAGCAATTCTATTATAACTGGAAGTCCTGTTTATGTATAGGTAAGAATTAGTCCTCATATGTGATCAAAAAGCATATTTACTCTGGAAGTTTGAGGCACTCCAAGACTACTGTGAAACTCTTGATTTTTCTTTAAATGATCTAATGGTTACAAAAGTATTATGTCTCAAACAATAATCTTTATAAAGATAAACATATGATCAGTACTTTATTCAGCATGTGGCACTTAGTAGGTGCTCAATAAATATTTGTTGATGACACAACTCAGAAATTAGAAGAGTGAAAGTGCTCATGAATCATTATTTGAATCTACAATGCAAATCACTACAGTAGCCAAGCTCAGAAGAACACAGTATTATATCAAAAGACCAAATCTATGTGGGTAATTTAAAAGCTTTGTCCTTTTAGAAAAAGTCCACTAATTCTTCATTAGTGCTTATTCATTTTTCACTTGATTACTTAAATCAGTTCAACCTAGTCAGCCAAATATCTTACATGTAAATAAATAATTCTTATAATCATCTTTTGAAATGTATTTTTGCTATAAATGTTGCCTTATTTCCCTTATTCCCATTTCTTTGGACTATCAGTCTGAAAATGATAGTGTTTTTTTTTCTTTTTGCACTTCCCATCCTAAGCAATAGGTGTCTCTGACTTCTAGACTAGGTCCCCAAAAAATATGTACCTAAGATTTTTTTTTTTTAACCAACCTACTTAATCTAGGTAGCTGTAGAAGGCTGGTGACATGTGATTTCCAATCCAATTTTTAAATAAAATGTTTTGACTAAATGTAAATGACTTCTTCAAACTGGATTTTAGGAAACGCTTAACTCAGGCCGTCTGATGTTTACTGAATCTCCCAAACTCATCTTTAGTAGCAACCCAGTTGCTATTTTCCTTTTCAATCTCTCTTTTTTTTTTTTTTTTTTTT
>NW_016107439.1:1524364-1573862 GCF_001604975.1 Cebus imitator | reverse complement strand
AGTAGAGACGGGGTTTCACCATGTTGGCCAGGTTGATCTCGAACTCCTGACCTCAGGAGATCCACCTGTCTCAGCCTCCCAAAGTTCTGGGATTACAGGCGTGAGCCATTGTGCTTGGTGAGAAAAGAATATTTCTATGAAAACTAGGCTGAATGCTTTTGATAGGCTCAATAAATCACCCCCAAAATGCTGTTGGATTAGGTGTGAAAAAGGTAAATATAAGGATTGAACTGTTTCAGGTTGCTTTGTAACAGTTTTTAACTTCTCACTTCACTTAAAAAGTCAAAACTGGAAATGATGTACAATGCAGTATTTTCTCTCTCAGATATTCAACATGGAGATGCAGATTTTTCTGTCCCATATACCACTTCTGTGCTGAGGATATAACTTTAGGACTCAGTTTACAGTATAGTTTGTATTGCATTCTAATAATTTACTTGACACGCTTCATTATCTTTTAGTGTCTTTGGGGTCAGTTTCCATTAATTGTCCTTCCCTTTTGAGCAGGGGTCACACTTTTCTGTTTCTTCATATTATTATTTTACTATGTAAAATAATATTATTATTATATTTATTATTATATTATACTTTATTATATTATACATAATAGTATACATATTATTATTATACTATGTTTCTTCATAGTAATTCTGTTGGACCATATCCTGGACATTATGAATGTCATGTTGGGGTGACTCTGGATTATGTTATATTCCTCCAAAGAATGTTTATTTGATTTGATTTAGCAAGAAATTTATTTAGCTGGTTTCAAAGTACAATCTCTGTCTTTTGGGGGCAGCAACTCAAATCTCAGTTCAGTTCATTCATTTGTACCTTGTCTGACTGCAATCTGCCTGACACACACATTGTTCAAGGGTTAGAGAGATTTGACCAGAGTTTATACACAAAATTTGGGTTCTCTCTCTTTTTTGATTCTCTCCTTTCTATGATCTCCCTCTCACTCATGAGTGAATTTTTATAGGACTTTACCCACTCTAC
Source organism: Cebus imitator (assembly GCF_001604975.1). Taxonomy (NCBI): domain Eukaryota; kingdom Metazoa; phylum Chordata; class Mammalia; order Primates; family Cebidae; genus Cebus; species Cebus imitator. The sequence goes on along the minus strand of NW_016107439.1, from coordinate 1,572,863 downwards.
CCTCATGTTACGCAAGTCTAAAAGCCATAAAAATGGGGGGGAAACCAGTGTCTTTTCTTTCTTCCATGGTCAATTCCTTTCTAGAATCTTTCTGCTTTTATTCACTCTCTGTCTTAGCCTATCTGGCTGCTGTAACAAAATGATGTAAGCTGGGTAGCTTATAAGCAACACAAGTTTATTCCTCACGGTTCTGGAGTTCCGGAAGTCCAAGAAGATCAAGGCATCAGCAGTTCCGCATCAGGTGTGGGCCCACTCCCTGGTTCACAGATGGCACTTTCTTGCTGCCCTCACACTGTGGAAGAGACAAGGCAGCTCTCTGGGATCTCGGTTACAAGGACTCCAATCTCATTCACGGGGAGAGCCTCCAAAGGCCCCATCCCCTAATAACATCACGTTGGTGATTAGATTTCAACATATGAATTGATGGGGTGGGGGAACACAAACATTCAGACAGTGCATTCCAGTTTCTCCAAATTGTTGTTTTTTGGTTTTGTATTTAGATTTTATCCGAAGTTGACACGATAGTTGCCACCTGAAAGAGGACTGGTCTGCTGGAAGATTACACATCCACTAGCAGCAGAAGCACCTCATCATCCTTGGACGTCTGTACCCAAACTATGCCTGACACATGGTAGCAGCCTTCAAGAAACACTATGTGTTGAACAGAATTAAATAGATGAGCATTGCTAAAAGGAATACATACACTAAAAGGAAGGAAGAAGAGAGGCTTGTTCTCATTAGTTTCTACTGATTTTTAAATAATAAGTAGTTGACTGACACTTTAGGAACCATAAAGATGATAATCAAGAAGACTAGAGAATAGAAACAGCAAGTTCCTATGAGGGCTCAAATTGGCACAAGGTGGGAGGCCGCTAAAGGGAGGCCGAGGGCAGTGGCGTCTGTGGCGCCAAGAAACGTTGTCCTGAGACATCTGTTTTCACAAGGCCTATCCCGGACACAGATTCTACCAGCAAAGTAAGTTTTCCTAGACTTTGGCATTACTATGCCTCTGCTTCATCAGACATCCCCTAGAAAAATCTGTTACCGTCACAATTGGCTGTGCGAAGATAAGCAGGGCAACACAACAAATAGCAGGTACCCAGCAGGGAGGCGTCTGCAAGGGCGCAAGGGGCTGGGGCTCGTTTACTATCTTTATTAATGCCTGGGGAGTGGTGAAAACAGCTTGCTAATGAAGTGCAGCCAGGCCTGCAATGGGAGCCATGGCTGGAAAGAGGGAATACTAACCAGGCTAATATAACAAGGTTAGGACTCTGGGCTGAAAACTCAAAAGGATGAGATTCAGTAGGGAAGGAATACTGTAATATTGTAACTGTCAAGAGAAGAATATTCAGGCAGGTGCAGTGGCTTATACCTGTAATCCTAACACTTCGGGAGGCCAAGGTGGAAGGATTGCTTGAGCCCAGGAGTTCAAAACCAGCCTCAGCAACATAGTGAGACCCCCCCCAACTCTACAAAAGTGAAAAACAAAACAAAAAACAAAAGGTCAGACATGCTGTTGCATGCCTGTAGTCCCAGCTACTCGGGATGGGGTTGGGAGCTAAGGTGGAAGGATGGCTTGAGCCTGGGAGTTCAAAGTTGCAGTCAGCCATGATCGTATCACTGCAGTCCAGGATGGGTGACAGAGTAAGACAGACAGACAGACATAGAGAGAGAGAGAGAGAGGAGAAGGAAGGAAAGAGGAAGGAAGGAGGGAGGGAGGGAGGGAAGGAAGGAAGGAAGGAAGGAAGGAAGGAAGGAAGGAAGGAAGGAAGGAAGGAAGGAAGAAAGGAAGGAGGGAAGGAAGGGAGAGAGAGAGAAAGAAAGAAAAAGAACCAGAAGTATAGCTTTCTGATGGCAGAGAATAGAGGCATGAAAAGAGACATATACCCGGAAAGAATCTAAAAATATGAGGCCGAAAGAAGGTGATTGACGATGGCAGTGTGGCGGGATGTTTCATAACAATCACTCTACTTTGTAGACCATAAGTGTCATGAAGATTTGAAAGAGCCAGGGGCTCCCCCAGGACCCAGGAAGAAGAGCAGGCCCTACTCCCCACTATACCTTCTGTGGTTCCCACACCTGCTCAGTGCTGGTGACTTACCAGATCGAGACTGGCCAGGCCTTGCTTGGTGAGCTCCTTCATGGGGCTGGTCCACATGAAGACGTCACGGGCAGGTGAGAGGCAGGGCAGGAAATGCAGTACTACCCATTGGAAGACTTACCTTCCACCCACGGTCATTTATGTGCCCAACTCACTTCAAATCTCTTAGGTGGGTCACAGGTGATCTTGTCTACCTATTCATTCATTAATAATCTGTCCTCCCACAAGAAGAATGTGCTCCCGTGAGAATGGGGGCCTCTTCGGTCCTGTTCACCATTGCAACATCTGTGTCAAGGGCAATGCCTGGCTCATTTTAACTAGCAAACGGATATTTCCTGAATGAGTGATTGAAGTAATGAATCCTTTCCTGTGGGCCCATTTCACAGAAGAAGAAACAAAACAACACCATGACTTGCCTCTAGTCACACTGGAGTAGAATCTAGTTCTTCACCTTCAGGTCTTTAATCAAAAGTCACCTTCTCAGTGAGGACTTCCTCGGCCAACTATGAAAAACTCCGCACTCCTACACCAGCCAACATTTCCCATTCCCTTCTGGCTTTTTTCCTTTCTGAGCTCTTCTCATGACTGAAACACACTGTTTACTTGTACCTCGTTCATCGTTTCTTCCTCCCTGCAGAATGTGGGCTGCAGGAGGGCAGGGGCTTTTGTCTTGGTGTATGCTGCTGTATCACCAGCCACAACAATGCCAGTGGCCATGGCTAATGTTTACTGAGCACTTGCTGTGTGCCAGGCAAGTGACATGGAGTATCTCATTTTAAATCCCTAGGAGTTCCAGGGAGTAGATGTTGTGAGTATGCCCATTTCATAGATGGGAAGATTGAGCTTAGAGATGTTAAGTGATTTGTACTTACCAGGAAGTGACAGAGGTGGGACAAGAAGCCAGATCTGTCTGACACCCAGGTCCTGTCTTTGACCTCTAGGCTCTAAACTGCCTCCCAGCAGGCGCCTTTGTGGGATGGCTGGCTGAGCTGTTTGGGCCGACAGAGCTAATAGCCCCTGTCTTCCCTCCCCAGGCTATGACTCAGCTCTACTCACGGAGGAGTCAAATGAGGCTGCAGATCAGAGCTGGTAACCAGGGCCATCACAAAGCTCCTAACCTGCCATTTCGGCTGGCATTTCACCTGGTCATCTGACAGCATCAGTCTCTGAACAGGAAGGCAAAGAGGTAGCGTATTCTTCACTCAGACTAATTGTAGAGAGGCCCACCACCCCCTTTCTCAGAAGATCCGCCTCCTGACCTACACCCCATTTGCAAACCCTCCTAGAGCAGGGAGTGGGAAGAGCCCAGCATGTCAGCGTTTTCCCCTCGCCACGGTTAGCAGATTGGCTTCCGCCCACAGAGTCAAGTGCGCACCGTGCTGATTGACGTGCAAGCTCGGGCAGAGTGAAGGGGAGCAGCAAGGTGCTTTCTTTCAAGTCCGCAATCTGCTCCCCATTTCTCATCACTCCTACCCTCTCAGCACTCACTGCAATGGGCTCCCCAAGTTTTCCTTGGCTTCTTAGATGCAGAAACCCTATTGTGGATCCTCACAGGACAGATCAAGAGCAAGGGAGACATATTTATTGGGCACCTACTGTGTGCCAAACAGAAGGTGCTATGGAATGACATCACTTAGTCCTTTCCTGTAACACAGATGGAATAACTGAGACTCGGCCAAGCTTGCCCAAAGCCACACAGATAAGTGGCAGGGACAAAGGCATGAGAATGCAGGTTTAGTTGCAAAGTCCAGCCTTTATTTGCCACTCTCTTGAGCTGCTGTGGAAACTGTGTCCCCTTGTGTCCCTAAAGGCTGAGGGGCATAGTCCCGCTCATTCACTCCTCAGCAGTGAATATTACCTACTACGTGTCAGTCACTGTGCTAGGTGCTTGAGGTACAGCAATGAACACAACAGAAAAAACTCCTGCCCTCACACAGCCCACAATCTACAGGAAAGGACAGATGATGAACAAGACAAAATACAGAGAGGGTATTTGTCACAGAAAGCTCTCACGGGCTGAGGGGAGGGAATGTGAAATGTTGTTCACAGTGGAGGTTATGGAATTTTCCAGAGTTGGCCAGGGGAAGCCTCACTGAGAAGGTGACTTTTGATTAAAGATCTGAGGGATATGAAGAACTGGATTACAGTCTGGGTTCCAACTCCATCTGTGTGACTAGAGGCACGTCGTGGTGTTGCTTTGTGTCCTCTTCTGTAAAATGAGCACATGGGACAGGATTCATATCTTCAATCATTCATCCAGCAAATATTTATTTCCTAATTGAAATGAGCCAGGCATGGCCCTTGACATAGATGTTGCAAAGGTGAACAGGACAGATTATGCTCTGTGCCCCTGTCCTCATGGGAACACATATTCTTGTGGTAAGACAGATGACAAATAAACGAATAGGTAAACAAGATCACCTTTGACAGACCTAAGAGCTATGAAGTGAGGTGGGTACATAAATGACCATGGGCGGAAGGTATGTCTTCCAATGGACTCGTCAGGGACCCTAATGTTTGCATTTGTGTTCCTACCACCCTCAGTCATGAGGGCTCCTGCAGGCAGTTCTCCCTTGTCGGGTCTTGTGGTCTTCACAGTAACAGAAAACACTCAACAACTAACCAGTCCCAACCACCCCATGCAGGAGATGAGACCCAGTCTTGTGGGCATCTTTCCAAAGGCGTTGCAATTGAGAGTAGGAACTGGTGAACTCCGCCAAAGGACAGCCATCAGGCGCACAAGGTATTTAGAACTCTGAAAGAGCACTTCTCTCATGAAAGCAAGCTGCATCTTGCAGGAGGCATTAAGCTTGCACTTTCCACCCTCCTACCGTTGCAAACAAGTTATGAGCAGTTTTACATTTTCCCTTAGGGGAATCAGTGTTAATTCACCTTGGTGCTGTTTTGGCACCAAGCCATTCATGCAGCTCACAGCTCCTCAGTGAGAAAAGAAAGGAAGGAAGGAAATGAGGGAAGGAGGAAAAGAAGAAGGGAGGATGGAAGAAAAGAAGGAACAAAAATGCTACCTTAAAGTCTCGCTATAAAACATCACTCGTGCCTTCTCAGCGCTCATTTCACTCACATGACCATCAAGGAAGAGTGTAGGGTTTTTGGAATCACATGTACCCAACGGCATTCAACAGGTAAGCATTTGGGTGCATTAGTGCATTAGGAAGGGGCCTGAGCTTTTTTCACCGTAATAACCTCTACTTTTCTTCCGCTTCCTCGAGGCTTAATGAAAATAGAGGTTCAAGAGATTCAAGGCTTTTCACATCAGAGGTGGAAAAACTGTTCTTCAGTCTAGAAAATAATGGCAGTCCATACAGACTGTGTTCCTCTTAACATCAAGCTCCCTCATTTTAATTCGGCAAATCAAATTCTCACTTGGTTCAAAACTCGGTGAGGACAGAGGAGTGCGGGTTCCCCCGGACTCCAAGAGAAGTTTATTTTGTGCCATTGCATCCTGCACCTCCTGTAGGCATGCAGCATCTTTTTTTCCATCACAGAAAACACTGTGTGCACCCTTAAGACTTCCCTGAGAACAAAGGCTGGGCTAGTGTGGACTTCCCTTCTAAAATGGAAAGTGAGGCAAATCAATAGTCAGAGATAACCATCAAATGGAAGTCCGGATTACTGTATTAAGGAAGAAGCAGTTCTCAGAAACCAGAAAGTCCATAGTTCCATCCAACAGAAATGGACATGGGAGCCCATTCTCTTCAGAGCAGACGATCGAATCTAGGAGGGTGCCTGGCCCAAGACTAGCCAATCTGCAGAGGTATATGGGGCCCAGCGCAAAGATTTTGCCCGATAGGATCAAAGTCAATACAAAAATGTGGACGATAACGACTGTTCATTAGACAATAGCAACTGAGGTGCCAGGCACTGTGCTATGTGCTTAACACTCATTATCTAATTCAGCCTCATGGCATCAGCTAAACGTTGTTATCATTCCATAGATAAAGAAACTAAACCATACAGAGAGGAAGAACACTTGGCCAAGAGACAGGAAGAGAGTCAGAAAGATACACTGACACGCATATACAGACACAGAAAGTTGGGTGATGGAGGAAGAGAAGGGTGGAATTCAACAGCAAAACATAACATAGTGGTTAGGTATGTGCTCAGGAACTAAAAGGCCTGGATTTGAACTTCTTACAGCAGGCAGTGTACATCCATAAAATGGCCCAATAATGGTACCTACAGCAAATGACTGCAATGAAGTTTAGAGGAGTCAACACTTGCAAAAAGCTTAGAACAGCATCTGGTGCCTAATATATATGTTCAATAAATATTAATAATTAACATTACTGTAATCAATATTATTAACAACGTTAATGTAATTAATATTACTGTAAAATGTAATTAATAGTATATTTTTTCCTTACCCACAAATAATTCTATGATGTCGTGTAACAGCAAAGTTGTCAAATCAAAAAAAAAATTTCCCTTAGAATCACTATAATTATCATATTCAACCTGTCACAGAAATGTGGAGGACAATGTTTCTTTCCCTGAGGTGGGAACCCCACATGTATGCAGCTCCTATTGCTCTCCCTGCCTGCTTACTTAGTTCTCCTTATTTGTCCATTTGATTAATATTTGTTGAACACCTTATGTGTGCTGGGGCAATTTTCCTAGCACTGGGAATACAGCAGTGGACAAATGGAAAAAATTCTTGCCCTCATGGAATAACCAAATGATGTATTTTCTGCATGTTTTGAGCTTATGCAGTATTTTGATGACTTTCTGCAATCGCTTTCCTGAACCTGGACCTGGGCATGGCTCCCTTGTCACATCGCACCCACCAGGGCTACACTGGGAAGAAGAGTGAGGAGTGGGTTCATCTGATTGGCGAGGCCAGAAGGTGATGCCAGGGACTGGGGCCCAGCTCTCTTCTATGCTCTGAATGTTTGTACCTTACCTCCCTCCAAATTCACATCTTGAAATCCTTACCATCAAGGTGATGAAACTAGGAAGTGAGTCTTAAGGAGGTGACTAGCTCATGAGGGTAGAGCCCTCATGAATTTGATTAGTGGCCTTATAAAAGGCCAGAGAGATGCTTCTTTCCCCTTCCACCATGTAGAGACAAAGTGAGCAGGTACCATCTATGAGCCAGGAAGTGGATCCTTACCAGATACAGAATCTGTCTTGATCTTGGACTTCCCAGCTTCCAGAACTATGAGAAACAAATTTCCATTGTTTATAAGCCACCTAGTTTTTGGAATGTTGTAATCACAGCCCGAACGGACTAAGACACTCCCCTTCTCTCCCGAAGGTCCACACATTCTTCAGTGCTTTTCCATGCTGTGGGTTTCAGGGCAGCTGCATCTGTGGTCATCCTGTCCTGTCTGTGACTAAGTCAGCTGATTTGCCTAATTCCGGAGTTTAGCATCAAGAAACTCAATGCCTACCTGTATATGCCTTATTCTTCATAATCATTCTCCTTTTTCACTTTATCAGTTAAAAAAAAAAGGTGATTTAGTTTTCTGACTGTCTCATTCTTTTGTCTTATTTACCATTTGGCTCAGAACTTGATTATGAATGAGGAGTGCCATTTGTCAGGCCCTCTCAAATGCCAAAAGAAGTGTATTTTGTACAGCAGATTCTGTTCACACAGCAGATAATGTTTAACACACGGCTACCATGTAACTTTATATCCAACATTAGTCAACGGTTGACTAATGTTCATTATAAAACAAATGAAAGAAAATCTCTCTCCTCTAGAGAACACTAACCAATTTAATTTCCTGAGCCAAGTGTAGAAGTTAGAGTTTAGAAATCAAAGGTATGTTTAACAACTTGAGTGGGTGTTTTCTGTTGCCTGTTTACGCGAAATGATGACCATTGCTCAACAGTTAATGGCGGACATTAAATTATAATTATACATTCATTATATCATACATGTATAAATCCATAATTATTTAACACAAAGATTGCAGTCATTCTTACTTTAAGTTTTGTAATACTCAATGAACCTTTGGTTAGTTCCAGAGGGCTTCACCAGCGTTTTAAGTTTCTAAAATTCAATTAACGTCAACTCACTTTAATTTGAAAAGGACAGCAGGGCATGGCAGCTCACACCTGTAATTCCAGCACTTTGGAAGGCCGAGGCAGGTAGATTGCTTGAGGCCAGGAGTTTAAGACCAGCCTGGGCAATATGGGGAAACCCCATCTCTATAAACAACAAATACAAAAAACTAGCAGGACATGGTGGTATGCACTTGTAGTCCCAGCTACTTGAGAGGCTGAGGCAGAAGAATGGCCTGAGCCTGAGGAGGTTGAGACCACAGTGAGCCATAATCATGCCACTGCTCTCCAGCCTCATGACAAAGTGAGACCCTGTCTCAAAAATAAAAAACAAACAAAAAACAAAACAAAGGGCCAGGCGCTGTGGCTCATGCCTGTAATCCCAGCATTTTGGGAGGCCAAGGCAGGTAGTTCACTTGAGGTCAGGAGTTTGAGACCAGTCTGACCAACATGGAGAAACCCCATCTCTACTAAAAATAGAAAATTAGCTGGGTGTGGTGGCACATGCCTGTAATCACAACTAGTCAGAAGGCTGAGGCAGGAGGATCACTTGAGCCCGGGAGGTAGAGTTTGCAGCGAGCCGAGATTACGACATTGCACTCCAGCCTGGCAACAAGAGTGAAACATCGTCTCAAAAAAAAAAGGACAAGATATTTTACGTTGCACATTGGTGGTATGATGGTGAGGTAGACTGTAAAAAAATGGAGGTGATATCAAAAATCATAGGGAAACATTTTCTACTCTGTAATTGGAAGGTTTGAATACATCATCAGATCTTTGAGATTCCTTTCCATCCATATTTCCTTCCACAAATCCTTAAGCTTCATAGTTGTCTCTTTGGGCAAACAATGCAGGGTAAGCTCATCTTACAAACCAATGTAGGATTACACCATCTAAGTCTAGTTAGTTAGTACTGAACCAGCCAGGTACACTTATAAATTCTTAAGTCCTTTACGGTCACAGAAATATGTATTTGTGCTTACCCAACAAAAGTTTTTTAAAAATACTGGTTTAAGAGCATACAATATACTCCTTTATCTAATGCAAAGAATTAACCACAGTCACTTTGGTTATAATGCGACTTACAGTCTGCAGCCTTCAGTTCACGTCCTACAAGTTTTCCCATTGACTTCACCTCTGTTCCCCTCTCCTCATGACTTTCTCCTATTTTTAATTGAGGATCACCTTTCTCTACAGCTTTAAATGCCTTCAGCATCCCTTTCTTCAACTTAAAGTATCCGGTCAGATCTGCTGTTCCAACTCTGAAGCCCTCTGGGCAGCTCTCTCTGATCAAACTTTTTCTACAAAACAATAATTTCCTTCAAGCTAATGGAAGCAATAATACTGAGAAAGATGTGTTCACTTTACTCAACAGACCTTAGATATAATATGGAAACCATGCTAGGGACTGGTTATGTAAGGATGATCCTGGCAGCCCTGAAGAAGAAATAAAAAACTAGAAATGAGAAAAGGATTAGTAGTATCTGCAAGGCCTGCAACAATTTCTACCTCCAAGGCTCATGGCAGACATTGATAATTACAGCACTCTTCCTCTGTTGAACACAGACTCAACATCACCGCCCATTTCAACCCAGTGATCTGAGCAGCTACTACCAATGGATTGGATCCAACACATGAGATGAAATGTATTTGCCATGCCCCAAATCAGACTGGGAAAGAGGGGAGAATGACATGGGGAGAAATGAGGAATTATTCTAGGCAGACCTGAGTTTGCTAAATTTGGTTTAAGTGAGATTCTTGATTAATAGAACCTGAAGTGCAGGCATGATCATAGCCAGCTTTCATCACACCAGGCACCATGCTAAATGGCTTCATGCAGCATCTCATATAATCCTCATGACAATCCTATTCAGTCGGTACTGTCATTATCCCAAGGTTGAAGAAGAAACCTATGCACAGCAAGGTTATAGATCTCACCCAAACTCATGATGAAGTATGAATTCAAGGTCATGCTCACTCAAGAGCAACACAAGTTTTCAAAATGGAGTGTGAGCCATTGGGACATTTCAAGCTTCTCTATATATTTATTTTTCTTCCAACACTGAAACCAAAAATATACTATGTGAATATATGAATTGTCGCTGGCACCCTAAGTCTGAATATCGAATGCTCACTTGTCACACACAGCATGGGAGACACCCTGTAAGCAGAGCACAGTCCTCTAAGTCAGAGGATTGGCAGTGAGGCCTTCATCTTCCATCCTTTTCAGATATCAAGAGGTGCTACTTAATATTCACACATAGTTTAAAGGCAGCAGAAGCATCAATATCTTCTACTGAGCTGGGAAGTGAGCATGAAAATTTTCTGAACAACCCAGAATTTCACAGGTTGTCTCATGGAAAAGTTCTGAATAGATTTGTCAAACTTAAAAGTGAGTTCCACATTTTTCTTTTATAAGAAAGGTGTTTTGTATTTTCAGACCTTTACTATGATAACAAATGTTACCAAGCAGATATTTTTGAAAAAATAAACACACTTCATCCGTCCCTTCAAGGTAAAGGTGACGTTTTAACAAGTAAAGTCTTTCTAAAGAAACTTGTATATGAAAAGAGCATTTTGGAAATGGTTTGAGTTATTCATATGTCGGTACAAACACTATAAATGTGGCAAATGTCAGCACTCTTTAAAAAGTTGAAAATGTAATTTTCTAAGCTGTTTAAAGATTTTCTAAACAAAGAATTTCAATGGCTTTTGAACCCATTTGTTAAAAATGGTAACAGTAGAAGAACAGTGTAAGTTTACTATGTAAAAACAATTGCTAGACATCAAGGAAGATAAAAATTTCCAAGCCAAATTTAATGAATTTGCATAATTTGCAAATAAGATTGGAAAATAAACTATGATGATTTATTAATTCCAACCAGTGATGCACTTTGTCTTTTGTCTTTGTGTCCTTTGGCAAAGGAAATTTTTTAGTTCTGACAGTCTTGAAAACGAAGGTTTGAGTTATTTCCTAAGTTTAGAACCAGCTCCTCAAATTGTTTTTATCATAATCTGTTTACAAAGATTTACTGAACCATTACTCTTGCTAAAACATGTTAATTCTTTTTGATGAAAGCAAAACATCTTCAGCATTGAAAAAATAATTTTTTAATAAAAAAATCTTCACAATGTTAGAAAATAAAATTAAAAATTAGTTTAAGAATATTACTTCACCTTTTACTTCAGTTTCAAATTTTCTTTTTTGTTGTTGCTTTTACTTTACAGAATACATTGGCAGAGTAGTCCATGTATGTAATTTATAAACAGATATGCACATACTGGGGTTTGCTCAACATTTGTTTCATTAAAGATACACAGCCAAATAACATTTGGAGCCTGCTGCAATGCTTCCAGCATCTTTAGACCTGCAGTCAATGAAAAGGAAGTCAAGGCACTGAAAAGCATCGGTCAACCCACAGGCTTTATATCTTCACATATAAATATAATTAAGGTTAATTATATTTTATAAACAGAATCTAATTGTGTTTAGCCAGCAGAGAAGAAGCTACAACCTTAGGTTGGTCCCCTGCTGCCAGAGGCCCTGAATTTTGGCCCAAAACAATCCCATAGATGGACTGTACCCCACCACCTGTCATCATGTCAGAGGGGGCCAGGCTTGAGAAGAAAAATGAGTGGGAGGAGCTCTGTTTTCTAAGAACTCTCCAAATAGCTCTCTGAACTGGCTGGGGTAACCCTAACCCTCCACTGTGCTAGCAGTGCAGCTCAGCGTGGTCCCCAGCAACATTGTCCCTCCGTCACCTAGGTTGAGGGGCTGCCCTGTCCTTCCCTTCTATTAGCACAGATAATCCAAAAGTCTCAACAGAGGAATCATGAATAATTACTGTGATCCCCTGGAAGCTTAATACACTAAGGGAAAGTTTATCTGTAAGCTCAAGGATCGCCTGGAACTCTTTAGACATGAAAGGCTGTAGTAATACCCTCTGGAATCATCTCCTCTCTCCCTCCCCTTTCCCTTCTTTCTCTGTGGGCTTTGGACATCTCACGCACACCCACAAATGGGCAATCCCCTCCACCCTTGAGGCATGCGTAGGCCTGAAGACAGCAAGGGCTCATCTCAGAAGGCAGTTGGTGAAACTGACTTTCTACCCAGAGGACTTTCTTTAACACATCCCCCTGTCTTCCAGGTGGGTTTAGACTTGAGCATCTCTGTGTGGTTAATAAACAGAGTGCCTAAGCATCCTTGAAGGCCTGAGTAAGCCTCCAGTCTGTGAACACTCCTCTGTTACGTGAATTGTTATCTCTGGTTACAGGACTCTTTCTCAGCTCTCCCAGCCCTCTGTACCCTCACCTTCCTCACCAGCCTGTTATTTTTTCTTTTCCACTTCTTTCTCTAATCTCAGAAGAACCTTTGGCTAAAAGGAAATCATTCTTGGTGATGGTCTGAAGGTGATTTAAAAGTATAAAATGCTTTTTCTTATTCTGTTTTCAAAACAAGGTGAGTTCTTAGAGAAGAAGCAAACCAAATCTGAGTGAATAGAAACCAGAAGAGCAGTTATCTCTGGGTATTGTCTGTGATGAGCAGGGAGAAAGCTCTAGGGTGCTGGGAATGTTCCACAAGTTGATCTGGGTAGTAATACACATGTGTATACGTATGTGAACATTCATGGAGCTGTACACTTTACAGCATGAAAATTATATGTCAAAGTTTAAAAGGAACGTAAAAATGCAATAAGCGATGTTCTTCAGGGTTTCAGAAGCTGGTATGATGCTCGGACTAGGAGGGTTCTAAGGTCACGTGGAACTGTCAGCAGCTAGGCAGACACACCCTACCAGACGCTTGGTATAGTGCCTGACCAGCGTGGCTGAGCTCTATGGAGATCCTTGGACAGATTGCGCCAGGCTCTCCTGAGGGAGCCAAGAACTGTGTTGCTGTTGTTGTTTTGTTGTTTCCCTTGAGACAGTTTCTGGCTCTGACACCTACACTGGAGTGCGATGGCATGATCATGCCTCACTGTAGCCTCAAGAGTGCTCAAGCAACCCTCACACCTCCACCTCCAGAGTAGTTGGGACTACAGGTGTGTGCTACCATGCTTGGCTACTTTTTATTTTTCTTTTATTTTTGTAGAGATGGGGTCTTCCTGCATTGCCCAGGCTAGTCTCAAACTCCTCAGCTTAAACAATCAGCCTGCCTCGGCCTCCCAAAGTGCTGGGATTACAGGTGTGAGCCATTGTGCCTGGCTGCGCCCACAGTTTTAAATATTCATGTTGAACACTATTATGTGCCAGGTACAATGCTGGGTGCTTCATATGCATCATCTCATCTCATCCCCTAAATAACCCTGGGATGGGGAACTGTTATCCTCATGGGGCAGTCAGGGAACCTGAGCCCTTGAGGTCGGGTAGCTGATCCTGGGGCATGCCGCTCGTCATGTGGCAAGCCCTGTGTTCCCGTCACACTCCCTCTGCATCGACCACTCAGTTAAAATTTCTTTGTGGACAATTCTTTTTTCTTTGCTAGTAGCATGTGTCATTCTCTTTTTTTTTTTTTGAGATGGAGTCTTGCTCTGTTGCCTAGGCTGGAGTGTAGTGGTTCGATCTCGGCTCATTGCAACCTCCGCCTCCCAGGTTCAAGTGATTCTCATGCCTTAGCCTCTCAAGTAGCTCTGATTACAGGTGTGCACCATCTTGACTGGCTAAATTTTCATATTTTTAGTAGAGACAGGTTTCACCATGATTTGGCCAGACTGGTCTTGAACTCCTGGCCCCAGGTGATCTGCCCTCCCAAAGTACTATGATTACAAATGTGAACCACCGTGCTTGGCCAGGATGTGTCATTCTTTATCCTATGTTGCAACGACAGAAAAGTAGCAGATGGATCGACTAAGAGGAGGAGTTCCTGGGAAAACGTTGCCCTGGAGACTTAGCCTTCCTTCTCCTCACCAAGAAAAAAAAAAAAATAAAGGTCATCTCTAATTTAGTTCCCAAGAGAAAGGGGTCTTTTTAGCTGTGTCTCCGTGGCTTCCCTTTAGTTCTGATGGCAGTGGCTGGCAGCCAGCCTCTGAGAATTACTCAGCATGTCTGACCTCTCCAGAGGGGATGCTTTAACTTTGTAAAGGTACGAGTGAGTGAGGAGATGTATACTTTCTTCCCAGAGTAATCCACCTGGGCTACTTTAGGTAGCTACTCCAGGTAGCTACTCCTTAAGCTGCCAGTCCTCTGTTGTTTTGGGATCCCGCACAAGTTTCAACAGTGTCCATTAGGTTCTTTCAGGGAGTAGAATACGGTGCTTCAGTTGTCGGGGGACCCATGGTCTGTTGGTATTTATACCATGAGCCATATGCTTTTGGCATCTTATAGCCTGTTCTATATCCTGTTCCGCTTCTTGGTAGTCTCAAGAGCTTAAGCAAATGACTAATGTCTGCAAACCTCATCCAACTCATTTGTAAAATGAAGATGTTTATGACAACAAACAATAACAAAAACAACAATAGTCTTAATTAGGCTCATTTTATGTGCCAGGCACTGTGCTAGGTACTTTTCGTATGTGGACTCCGTTTAATTCTTACAACTACCCCATGCATATGGAACTGTTGTTATCCCCTGCTGACTGATGAATAAACTGAGGCACAGCCAGGACTAAGTTGCACAGTCAGGATTTTAATTAGGTGTGCCTAATCCAGAGCCTAAACTCTTTCACTTTCATGCTGCTATTCTCACCTCTAAATGTTGCTGTGAAACATTTATAATATTTGTGACAGCACTTTGTAAGCAATAAATCGAAAGTAAAATATTAATATCATTATTATTATTTGTCTAGCCTCATGAAAAAAGAGTTAGAAATAAGAGATGCAGCCCACGCCTTTGAGAAATTTATAATCCAGAAGGTTTGATGGGCAAAACCCCCAACAACATACATTAAAAATTTCCAACTGTGTAAAGCATGCAGACAACTGAAACAACTGAAACAGTAGAGAAATGTGCCCAGGGAATGCTGGACTCTCTAGAATGAATGGAGCCAGAGGGTGTTGGTGTGAGAAGACCTTGCAGGATTATCCTTCTATTCAACTGGGAAATGGTGAGAGAGGCATTTCAGGAGGTGGAATGTTAGGCTTTGGGGGAGCTGAGACCACAGGTTGCCTGGGCTAAGGGAAAGTAAGACAACTCCAGTGAGACAAGAGAGGAGTGAAAGTGGCCCTGGCCAGGGGACCAGGAGGCCACATTATCCATGTCCCTAATTGGATTTGCAATACTACAGTGAGCCACTGTGGGTGTCTGACAAGAGATGCAATGTGACAGAAAGACACTCCAAAAGGCTTCTAAAGACAACAACCCAAGGCAAGGAATTTGTTGCAAATAGTTCAGGAACAAGATAGATAGGCTTCTGGAGGGGAGGAATCTGTCATGGCTTGGGAACCTCTTAACAAGAAGAATTCCCTCTCTGGAACCGGTCCCTTTGAAGGTCAGGGCAGTATCCAAGTGCTATGGGGGCTCGCCACAGCACTCCCAGTGCCTGGCGCTTCCTAGGCATACCATAAATATTTATTGGTTAATCAGACTGATTGAGAAACAGAATGGATGTAAAATGTAAAAGAAAAAAAGTAAAGGATTAGAATCGAAGGACACTAATGACTACTGAGGGGCCGGGACACCAGAGGCACCATTGATGATTACATGAAATTGAAGAAGAGTTGACATTCAGGAAAGAAATTCATGACCTTGGGTAAAGCTGGAGCTGGTAGCCGTAAGTGGCGATTCCTGATCAGAAACAAGAAATGAGGCTCAGGAAATATGGGAAGTCAGATGAATGATGTAGATTTGGAAGTCCATGAACAAGCAGATATCAGCTGAGATTCTTATTTGCAAGGAATAGACACTTCTACCAGCTAATTTAAACAGAAATAAATTTACCAAAAGGACAGTTTCTAATTCACAGGGGAATTTGGAGTCACCGGGGAATTTGGAGCACCAGGCAAATAAGTTTTGCAGACAGAACCTAAGCCAAGTGAACTCCCCAGGACAAGCCAGCGAAGAGATCTGTGCCGCTGCGGCTGAGTCCCAGGTGACGTCATTTGGCTTGCTAATCCTGTGATGCGGGATGTTAGGCCCTCCGCTAGCACCTCTGGCACTGACCCTGCGGACAAGTTGTTACTCCCACCTCCTCTACCCCCAAGAAGAATCCCCCTCTGTTCTTGACTTTCATGTCAGGATCCCAGCCTTGGGGTCTGTTGGACAGAATCTAGGTCATTACCACACATGAGCAGCAAGAGAAGCCAACAGGAAGGGGCTTTGCTTCTCACAGGATGAGCGCAGTGGGGAAGGTGGTTCAGACACTGCCACCAAAAACCGCACCTGTTTATTTCAGAAAGGAGGGAGGTGAATTCAGAGCAGGTAGTGCCAGGGGTTCACCCACTAGGGCTGGCTTCACTCACTGAGAGAATAGGCAGGTCTGTGCTGATAGGGCAGGCCAACTCTTCAATACCTACAAACGATCAGCCATCAATCCCAACTTAATGCCTGTAATCAACAGCCATCTGTTTATGGTAAAAGATTGCTCCAGTTTGAAATGGATAATCCCTGGAAAGAACCACACTTGACTTTGTCATGAACCTTTCATGGGTTGTTTGTTTGAGACAGAGGCTTACTCTGTCGCCCCGGCTGGAATGCAGTGGTGCAATCTCGGCTCACTGCAACCTCCGTCTCCCGGGTTCAAGCCATTCTTCTGCCTCAGCCTCCCAAGCAGCTGGTGTTAAAGTCATGCACCACTATGGCTGACTAATTTTTTGTAATTTTAGTAGAGACAGAGTTTTATCATATTGGCCCAGCCGGTCTTGAACTCCTGGCCTCAAGTGATTTGCCGGCCTCAGTCTCCCAAAGTGCTGGGATTATAGGCATGAGCCACCGTGCCTGTCCTGTCATGAACCTTTCATGCACTAACTTTCAGGGTGATGGGGAGTGCAAGCTGGTACACACTCCTAGGCCCAGCATTTTGGAAGGGGCCTGAACCAAATGTCAATCCCTTATAAGGATTTTTAGCAAGGCAGCTACTTTTGCTTGGGGACCCCCCTACTCTGGTTTTTTTCCTTTCATGGACTCTCAGTGGCCCAATCAATTTGTCACAACACTGTCCAACATGGTAAGTGTTTTAATCAGGGAGAAATGACAGAAGAAAAAAGAGACTCATTTTTTTGTGTTGCTCCTTCTACCTGTGATACTGTGAGAATGGAGCCCCTATTCCCATTTGACGGATGCTGAAACTGAAGCTTGGGGTGATGTGACTTGCCCAAGGCCACAGCCGGTGTGCTGCAGAGATAGATAGGATCAAAGCTGGTCCATCGTCTCCAAAACCTGACAGCTTCTCCAGCACTGTGTCATCTCTTCAAGAAAAAAGAGGGAAATTTGTTTGCATCTTCCTAGGCAAAAGGTTAAAGGAAAGCAAGAGGTTCGTGGACTGTCCCGGGCTTGCCTTGGCATGGATGTGCCGGACTTCCTTGAGGGTAGGGAGTACTGAGGAAGAGAGAAAAAATCCAGCTCCGTTATATAACTTCACCTAGCACCCTGTGTTTGTCAAGAAATCTTTCCAGCTGCAAATACCAGAAACCCAGCTCAAACCAGTCTCATAGGAAATGGGGATCTACTGGTTTGTAGGCCTGGAAAGCATGCCAGGAGATCTCCCCACCTCTCTCTTTCTCCATCTCTCAGCTCAGCTTTCCTCTGTGTCTGCTTCATTCTCAGGCAGCCTCTCCCCACATGGTGACACAGGTGGCCAGCAATAGTCTAGACGTATGTCTCACCAGGCTGGGAACCCCGCCCCCAGCTGACACAGTGGACATTTTCCCCAACAGTTGTAGCAATTAACCAATCTTGTGAGCAAGGGGTTGCAGCACCCTGATGGCACAGGCCTTGAGTTCATATCTGCCCCCACCACCAAGAGTTCCATCAGCCTCCCCTGCATCACAGGGTTTGAGCACGGCTTCCCTTAAAAACACGGAAGTGCTGGCACCACAGGTAGGGAGGCTGGAGGGTCAAAAGCCACAGAAAGACAGGTAGGGTTTTTGTTTTGTTTTTAAATAATTTGTTTTAAATGTATTTACCACCGTGTCTCCAGGGCTCAGAATAGGGCTGAACATCTGGCAGGCACACTTAAGAAACACTTCTTGAATGAATGATAGACCACACAAAACATGCCCCTCTAGAATACGATGTCCAGGATAGCACAAATGAGAGGTTGAGTACACTGCAGGTACAGACTAGAATAGGAAGCAGAATCTCTGGTCCTGTAGATGAGTTGTGTGCCACTGAATGAATGACACATGACTTTTAAAATGTTGGCATTCACCGCATGTCAATCACAGCATGGCATGCGCTCTGGAATGCCAGTCTCCAGAAGGGCAGGGCTTCTACAGTGCAGTTGCGTATAAGTCCCCTGGGAATAAAGGATGATGGGTCCCTCTTTTCTTACAGACTTGTGTCTACAAGATAGAGATGCTTCATGGGCTGCTGCTTTTCCTCCCCAGATTCCCACTGTGGAATGGAAAGCCAGCATGGTGGCACCCATTCACTTGGAATGCATGTATGGTCCTGGTCTGATGAGAGCCTGAATGGTGGCATTCCAGAATGCCAGTTCAATCGCTGTTAATCAGGTCTCACTTTGTCTCTCATCAGCATGCTAACCCAGTGCCCCAGAGTGTATCCTGGGGAGAACATGTACTTCAGACCCCTGCCCAAATTATCTCCCACTATCATTACCAACCTTGGGTTTTGCCATGGCACATGGGAATAGCTGGCCTTTTTGAATTAGTAAGTGGGAGAATATGCCCAGTCAACATGTCTCAGTCAAATGTGGATTTCTCAACAAAAGGCTGCAAGGATGTTAGATCTGGAAATACTTTCAGAGACAAAACCAAAAACAACCCCTGAAAAGTCACTGCAATAAACTCCCTGGTTAATATGCACCCAGTGTATTTTGCCATTGTGGAAGCTGAACTTAATTTGTCTTAACATGATGCAGCTATTTAGCATTTCCTCCCCCTCCTCCTCTTTCTAGTTAATTCTGAGTGGAGATAAATCTTGAAAACAGACTTGGAGGGCACAGCAGGAGGCCCTGCAAAGTCATTTGGGTTGTGGCTTCCATGGTGTCCCTTTGCTATTTTCTGAGCAATTAAAACTTAAGTAGGGAAATAAAGTGTTATTAAAGTGACTCATGAACACTATAGAGGCTGGGTGCATGGAACCCTTAGCTTCTGACAAACGGTTCCTTAGGCACCCATGGGAGTTGAAAAAAATTCCTATCGCTCCAGTAACTGCTCTGAACACTCAAAGCGTAGGTAGAGAGGACTACACCCAGTGGGTTGTCAACCCTTTAACATCATTCCGAGGAGGCAGGCAAGCTACTGAACTGTCAGTTCTTAAACCAGGAAACAAAGGCTCCAGGAGTTGAACAATTTTCCCCAGGCAATTTGTCTGAGCCAGCGACAGAAGCTCAGGTTCTCTGTCTGAGAAAACAAAGTGACAGCGCTGCACAGCATTAACCTCTAGGTCCCTCCCTTAGTATTGAGGTTTTGATCCTTGGTATTTTCCTCCTTGATCCAGGCAGCCATGACTGCTGTGCGTTTGGGTCTGCTGTGATGATTTGCCTCTCCTGACCTCCACGTGCCTTCAGACATGCCGTATTTCACTGAATCTAAGATACCATCGATTAGAAGTGAACCACTATTTTATATCCTGTTAAAAAGGAAGAAATGTTGCCAATTAAACCATGACATAACGTTGTTCGTGATTTAAGAGATGTTAAAATGTGGAGGAAGAAAGGAGTCGTAGCGTCCACCAAATACAGCACTTTGTGATTTGTCTGGATTCAGAATTCTTTCTGTTCTTCAAGAGACAAGTTTGGAGGAGTATTTACTTCTCCCCTCTGATCTGTGGTCCCACTGAAAGTCACCCATGGCTGTACTCTGCTCCTCTGCCCACGGAATGTGAGCATGAAACCCAAAATGGACAGGTAGACTGCCCTGGGATTTTAAACACTGGAGGAGGAGAAGAGAGGGCTTTCTCTCCAGTGCCAAAAAAGATGTGGGGCCCTGGAGTTTGAGCAGCCAGTGCCCAGTCTTGTGGAGAAACCAGGTTTGAGAAAAAGAGCCGCTTGTAGGAAAAACCGCGGAGATAGAGATGGAAGGGCGTCTGCAGGGTTAAACTTCTTGACTACTTTTTTCCCTGATGGACATAGCAGCGCCAGTTAATTATCCCATGTTAAACCTAGGGTAGGTTTTATCCTTTCAAGTAGGAATCTTCTTTTTCTTTTTTTTTTTTTTTTTGAGGCAGATTCTCACTCTGTTGGCAGCTGGAGTGCAATGGCATGATCTTGGCTCACTGCAACTTCCACCTCCCAGGTTCAAGCAATTCTCCCACCTCAGCTTCCAGAGTAACTGGGATTACAGGCACACACCACCACACCCAGCTAATTTTTGTATTTTTAGTAGAGATGGGGTTTCACCATGTTGGCCAAGTTAGTCTCGAACTCTTGATCTCAAGTGATCCACCCACTTCTATGTCTCAAAGTGCTAGGATTACAGGCGTGAGCCACAGCACCCAGCCAGAATCTTCTCTTTCACAGACGCTAATAGAGTAACTAAGCCAACAGAATCCCTCCTTCTCTCTTCCAGGCATGCTCATGGGAACCCACTGTGATGTGCAGACAATGGGCAGAAATGACAAACTTGCTTCTACCTTGACAGTTTAGCTGCCATCTCCCATGATCAAGGACTTGTGAACATAGGTTCATGCCTGCTGTTTTACCAAGGAAATAGAGTTGTATTTTTTTCACAGTGAATTTCAATATTTTAAAGAAAGAGAAAACCAAAATACCTCTAGTGGGGGTGGGGGCAAAGAGGTAGAAGAAAAGGGAATACATCTATCAAGAAAAGACTAACAAAGAACTAAAAAACACAATCTGATTTTCTCTCCTAAAGTCCCTTCTGTAGACAATGCATTCCTGACCCTGTTTTCAAAATCTTGTTGGTGGAAAGAGTAGGTGGGGGTTGAAACTGAAGGAAGAACCTTTTTAAAATTACAGAAATAAAAATGTGGTCAAATAATGCCGAATAGAACCTTAAGTTGCCTCAGACTGTGATGCTTTTAAATTTCTGAGGTTTGCTAATGAATACTTTTCTAAAACTTTTCTATATAAAACTTTAAAAGCCATCAGGAAATTATACTAATCGACTTACCCTATTTTAACTCTTCAAATGTTCCCACAGCCTCTGATTTTCTATTGCAGAGAGAGGTTGGTGGAAAATTGCTTTTGAGGTTTCTTTTGTGCAATAATAATCCTGGGCAGTGCCCACCTTGCTGTGTCCTCGCGTGTGCCTTGTAAATTGATTCCAAGCTGCTCCCTTATTCAAAAACCCAATCCCCTTGGAAACGAGAAAGAAAATGAATAGTGGTAGGAGCCTATTTTGCTAGTATCAAGATCAAAACCTTCATTACACAAATTTGTTTGTCCTTCTGTGCCTTTTAAGTCAGAAATATTCATTATGTGTTGGTGCTAATCTCACATTTCTGTAATACTTTTTAATCTAGATGAACCCCAAAGTTGTAGAGTTGTCTAACCCTTAATGATATGCACACACAAAATCACTTCCACCTCCTGTGCCTAAGTATTTTATTACTTTAGTGTGTGTGTGTGTGTGTGTGTGTGTGTGTGTGTGTGGTAACACTTCTTTATGGTGTTTTTCTGAAGGTTTATTAACTTTTTGCATAGAGAAATGTTGAATGGTGGTGATATTATTACCTTCTGGGTCTTTGATCTGAGCTTTTCTGCCAGAGGATGCCTTCTGTGGGAAAACATGGAATGAAAGAAAACTGGCCTACCGTGGAGCAATCACTTAAGTATTACACTTGCATCGAACCCCTTGGGAAATGCTGTGCTGCCTCTTTTCTTTCCACAGGAGAAAAAGAAAAGGAGTTTAAAATATAATCACTACCTATCACAGTATCACCAGTTTTTGAAGGTATCTGAAAGATAACTGTTATTAGCCTGAGTCATTAGTGAAAATTCTCCTTTCACCAGAATATAAATGAGAAATACTCAAGTGACTGTGGTGTGGGTCTGAGATTCCTGTAGTACGTTTCCTTTCTGCTGTATCTTTACATCTCGATTCACTGATACCCTCCATGGGCCACCCTAACCTCTCCTTGTTTCTGCGCCAATTCCCACAGAGTCAATCACTCTTATTCCCTTATTGTTCTATCTCATGGCAGTAAGGCTGTCCAAAGGCTGGTGTACCTCAGAATATACCATGAGTATCAAAGCATCCCAGGCCTCCCTTTGTGGTGTAGGCCAGAGGCCCAACCTTCCTACGCCTCCCTGTCTTGCACTCTAAGTTGCTATTCAGACTTTAACCTCTATCCACCTGACTGTGGCTCTTAGCAGTCCCCTTTCCCAAGGAGGATCTCATGAATATTTGATTTTCTTTTCTGCCCAGCATGTTTCTCTCTTTCCTCTAATGTCAGACATTAATTTAAATTTTGGCAAACTATCCACTGCCATGTTCATAGTTCACGTGACTTGGGTAGGTGTGATGTCATCTCAGTCCCAGCTCTAGCAGTTAACACATGGCCCAAACCTAGCCGATAGTGTACCGGGGTATTTACCTCCTTGGCCACTGTGATTGGTTCAGAGATAGGCAAGTGACAGAAGTTGGTCCAGCAAGAATCAGTCTTGAGACTTAAGTTAAAAGTATTGATACTTAAGTTAAAAGCCAATATTCAACATCCTTAAAGAAAAGAACTTTCAACCCAGAATTTCATATCCAGCCAAACTAAGCTTCATAAGTGAAGGAAAAATAAAATCTTTTGTGAACAAGCAAGTACTCAGAGATTTCATCACCACCAGGCCTGCTTTACAAGAGCTTCTGAAAGAACCACTACACATAGAAAGGAACGACCAGTATCAGCCTTTCTAAAAAATGCTAAAAAGGAAAGAGCATCAACATAGTCAAGAATTTA
Source organism: Cebus imitator (assembly GCF_001604975.1). Taxonomy (NCBI): domain Eukaryota; kingdom Metazoa; phylum Chordata; class Mammalia; order Primates; family Cebidae; genus Cebus; species Cebus imitator. Next base: position 1,549,768 of record NW_016107439.1, on the reverse strand, counting down.
TGTCAACTAATGGGCAAAACAGCCAGCTAACATCAAATGGCAGTATTAAGCTCACATATATTATTATTAATCCTAAATTTAAATCGACTAAATGCCCCAATCAAAAGACACAGCCAAAACCCATCGTTATGCTGCATCCAGATTCATCTCACATGCAAGGATACACAAAGACTCAAAACAAAGGGATGGAGAAAGATTTACCAACAAAATGGAGAGCAAAAATAAATAAATAAATAAAAAGCAGGAATTGCAATTCTTGCCTCTGATAAAATAGACTTTAAAGCAACAAAGATCAAAAGAGGCAAGGAAGGACATTACATAACGGTAAAAGGATCAATGCAACAAGAAGAGCTAACGATACTAAATATATATGCACCCAATACAGGAGCACCCAGATACATAAGACTTATAAAGAGACTTAGACTCCCAGATGATAATAGTGGGAGGCTTCAGCATCAATATTAGACAGATCAACCAGACAGAAAATTAACAAGGAGGTCCAGGACTTGAACTCAGATCCAGAACAAGTAAACTTAATCAACATTTATAGAACTCTCCACTTTAATACACAAAATATGCACTCTTATCAGTACCACATCACACATACTTACAGGTTTAAATGAAATATTGGTTGGCTGCTTGTTTGTTATTTTCTTCTCCATTTTTTCCTGTCTCCATTATTAAGCACAATTATTGGTATAAAAGAGATTTTCAATACCCATTTTTAGATTGCATTCTAGGCTGGGCAATAAAGCAACACTTCCGTTCTCTCTCCCTCTTCCTCTTCCTCTCCTTCATTCTTTTTTTCTATTTATTTATTTATCTTTCTTTCTTTCTTTCTTTCTTTCTTTCTTTCTTTCTTTCTTTCTTTTTCTTTCTTTTTTTCAAAAAAAAAAAAAAATCCTTATGTCTAGGCAAGGTTGGAATACACTAAAGTGTTTCTTTTCAAATTACCAGAGAGAGATCTGGTAATATGTATGTGTGTGCATGTGTCTTTGTGTTTGTGTGTGAATTTGTGTGTGTATGGACTGTTTCAAAAGACCAAGGTGTATGTGTATGTATGTGCATACTCAACATGTGTGTGCATTATTTCTAAAGATTTTAATTTAGAAATGACTTCTGTGGGGGAAATTAATGGTGGCTTGGATAACCCTTGTGCGTTATACTTAGTGTCCTCTTCAACTAGAAAAAATAAATAAATAAATAAATAAATAAATAAATGTAAGTAATATTGCTCAAACCAACTCACACTACAAAGAAATTTATTTATAGTAATTTTCTTTTCCCTTTACTCTCCCACATGATAATTGGTATCTTTTTGCTTATTAAAAAATAAAAAATAAAAAAGTATTGAACAGGAGAAATTCTTTCCACTATACCATTTCTCAGTGATGACACTATTGACACCTAAGTCCAGATAACTTTGTTGTGGGGGGCTGTCCCGTGCATTGCAGGATGTTGGGTAGCATCCCTGGACTCTATCTGATTAGTGACTACTCCCCTTCCCAGTTGTAACAACCAAAAAGGTCTCCTAACACTGCCAAAAATCCTCAAGAGTGGATAGATGTGGGAAAGGACAATCACTCATGGTTGAAAACTACTGGAGTAGAATGACAACTCTGTGATGTGTGCCTGAACTGCTAGGGGACCTCATGTGAAAAAAGTCTTGCCTGATAGTTATGCCAACACATAGAAAGGTAGGGTCAAGAGAAGACACAAAAACCCAATAACATTCTTGAAGCTCCTACATATTTTGTTCTCCTATGCATTAAGCTAGTCCCATCTAAGCGAGGATGTCCACTCTCGCCACTTCTACTCAATATTGTGTGATGTAGGTCTTATCCAGGGCCAAGTACAGAAATTGCAAGTAAAAGGCATAAAAATATGGAAAGAAGAAAAATAAAATTGCCTTTATTTACAAAAAATATAATCTATGTAGAAAATTCTAAGGGATCTACCAAAAAAAAATAAACTAATAAAACTAAGAAGTAAGCTTAGCAAGTTTGGAGAATAAAAATTAATGTGCCGCTTTCAATCATACTTCGATGTATTAGCAATGAACAAATATAAATTTCAGCTTTAAAACAGTATCATTAAAGCAGCATCAAAAAAATAAAATTCTTCAGGATAAATTTAACCAACTATTTAAAACCTACATCCTGAAAATTATAAGACCTTAATGAGAGGAGAGGTAGACCAGATTCATGGTTAGAGGATTCAAGATTGTTAAGATGTCAAACCTATCCAAATTGGTCTATAGATTCAATATAATTCTAATAAAAGGCCTAACAGGATTTTTTAAATTGAAATTGATGAGCCAATTCTAACATTTACTTAGAAATATAAAAGGTCTATAATATAATAGTCAAAGCAATTTTACAAAAAAAAGGATAAAGTTGGAAGGCTTACACCACCTGATTCAACATCTATTACAAAACTACAGTAATGAGGTCCATGTGGCCTTGCCATAAAGATAGATATAGAGATAAAAGGTATTGAACAGAGAATACAGAAATGTACCCAAATTAATATCACAAATTGATTTTTGACAAAGGTGTCAAGGCAACTTGAGAGGAAAGAATAATCTTTTCAACAAATAGTGCTAAAGCAATTGGATATCCATATGCCTCAAATCTCATTTGTCTAACATTGTATACAAAACTTAATTCAGAATAGATCGTATATTGATGTGTAAGATATAACACTAAAATTCTAGGGGAAAAAACAGGAGAAAAGCTTAGTGATCTGAGATTAGACAAGCTTTCAAAATAGGACTAAATAAGCAAGAAACATCAGGGGAAAATGCTAAATTAAACTTTATTAAGATATTTGCTCTTCAAAACACACCATTAAGAAAATGAAAAGAGAAGCTATAAGAGGGGAGAAAATATATGCAAAAACATATCTGCCAAAGGACTCACATTCAGAATACATAAAGAATTCTTTCAACTCAACAAACAGAAGACAAGCAACCAAGTTAAAAAAAAATGGGAAAAGATTTCAATAGACACTTCATCAGGGAAGATATACAGATATCAGACAAACATAGGAAAAAGATGGTACAAATCATTAAGTCATTAAGGAAATGTAATGCAAAACCACAGAATGGACTAAAATTTAAAAAGACTGATAATACCAAGTGTGGACAAGGTTATGGAGCAACTTTAACTTTATACATTGTTGCTAGGAATTCAAAATAGTACAGCAAAACTGAAAAAGAGGCTAGCAAAGTCTTGAAAACTGAAACCCACTATATGATTCAGCAATTCCATTCCTAGATAGCTGCCCAGGAGAAATGTAAACATATATCCACAAAAAGACTTAAATGTAAATGGTGTTTATTTCAGTATTAATAAGATCCCCAAAGTGAAAGTAATCCAAATGTTTGTAAGCACATGAATGGATAAACAAATGGTGGTATATCCTTATATGTATACCATAGAATAGTATTCAGCAATAAAAAGGAATGGAACTTATGATACATAACCAAATATTACATTATGCTAAGTTAAAGAAATGAAGCACAAAGACTAGATATGGTATGTGGTTCTAGTCTATCTATATAATTCTATTATAGTATATATTCTGTCTATCTAGAAAAGGCAAGATCCTAATAATAGAAAGCAGATTGGTGGTTGCGAAGGACCAGGGGTTGGGAAGGAGATTGACTGCAAAGAGCCACAGGGCAACTTTTGAAGGAATGAAAATGTTCTATGCTTTTATTTTGGTGGGGGTACCAGGACTGTCATATTTGTCAAAGCTAACTGAATTGTACATCTTAAGTAGATGAGTTTTATTGTATGTAAACTCTATTTTAATAAAGCTGCCTCCAAAAGGCAAGGATAGTAGCACATGTAGGGAATCTATATTTGTATCTTACAAATGTGAGAAGGCTGCTATGAACCAGGAGTCAGTAAATAGTAAATATTCTAGGTTTTCAGGCCATTCAGTCTCTGACACAGATTCTCAAGTATGCCTATGCTGCGCTAATGCAGCTGCAAGATCAGTAAATGAATGGGAGTGGCTGTGTTCCAATAAAACTTTAAGTACACTGAAATTTGAATTTTATATAATTTCCACATGTCATGAAACCTTCTTTTTCTTCTATTTTTTTCCCCCCTCTAATCATTTAAAAATGTAGAAACCAATCTTAGCTAGTGGGCCATCCAAAAACAGATGGCGAACCAGATTTGGCCCACAAGCTGTAGCTTGACAACCTCTGGTAGAAACATATGTTAGCAAAAAGACAACAATTATCGTGGCTATGTCGAAGACATGATGATGCAGGTGAAATCTCTAATAGATTCATATCTACATGTTAGAGATCTGTGTGTACAATAATCAGCAGAATACATTTTATTTTTACTTATTCTTTAACATGGCACATTTGTTGCCATAATAATATTCCTTTTGGAGTAATTGGGCTTTAAAAATCAAGACTTATTAAATGCAGTTCAACTTGAACACCTAGGACAACCATATAAATTCATTTTTCCTGGTAAAGATGACATTTTTGATGTATTCAAAGGATTTTTAAAAGTTTTTATATTTACTGCATCCAAGCCACACATTACCTTGATTTTTTTTTTTTTTNTTTCCTTTACCTTCTGTCCAATCCATAGGTTCTGTGGGGGCTTTCCACTTGCTTTATTCTCTGAAATTTTCTTCTACATATCAACATTTCCCTAAAGAAACTTTCTATTTTCAGTCTCTGCAGAAAAACTCATGTTAATGAAGCCTTCTCTGGTCTGTCCATCCTCTACCCACTCCCCACCTCTCACAATGAGAGTAAACTGCTCTCCTAGTCCTCTTACTCTACTTTCCTTTCTTCCCCCATAACACTGATAACCTTCCCTTACATTGTATCTTAACTTGTTTGCTTGTTTTCTGTCTCTTCTCACTAGAACAGTCTCCATGAGGGTGAAGATTTTGCATTTTCCAGCGCTGCATAATTCCAATTCCCAGAATAGTGCCGAGCAAGTAGTAGGTGCTCAATATGTGACATGCTGAATGAGTAATCTGGGAATGAACAGAGTACGATTTTCATGGGAGCATCATCCAACAACTGCCATATACCAAGCAAAAATTATGCTGAGAACCACTGGCCTGGGGCATCCAGAAGGATGGGAAAAAAACACCACTTCTCACCAGCCAGTTAGGAAGATAAACAGATCACACTAAAGGGTTGTGGTGCTGTGGACCCCTGAGGAGCCCTCATGGAAAGGGCTTTCTTTTGGGAATACATCTTACAAGGCTTTGAGCAACTGCCATGTTGGAGAACTTTCAGTAACCATGTCTTCTGCTGAAATGGAATGGCCCTTTACTTCACTTTCCCTTAGCTTAACTAAACTTCTTTCTAAAGTTTTCTCATCAGAATGCTTATAAAGAGGGCAGATTATTTACAAGGAGGGTGTTTCCAGGTTTCACAGGGGAGTCTGGAGCAAAGCACAGTGTGTGAGATTCCCAGAAGGCAATTCAAGCCTTCTGAGTTACGGGTGTCCATTGCACAAAGGCTATAAGGCATCTCTCTCTCTCTTTGTAATGCACATTTCACTGTCTCCAAACTGCAGTGTCAAATTGTAGAAATCTATGCCTTTGAAGTTCTTGACATATAATGTTGACATTTTCAGACTCTCAGTTCTATGATGAAAGATTAGAATGACGGTGGTGAACAAGAATGACCTATAGAAAGACATTTTCTGAAGTGGTGAAGACATTTTTTTAAATGGATGGAGAGTTTTTCTTTTAGATTACACATGGAACATGAAGGAAAAAAAGGAGAAAATAGAGAAAAGAAACATACAAATTGGCCTTAATTTTCTTTACAAAATCTTATAGGAACTCACAAATACAAACTTTGAGCAGATTTGTGTTTGAAACATCTTTGTTTTTTGCCACAGTCAAAAACATTTTCATGGGGAAAATATGGTCCATATTTTCCTAGAACATAAGAATTGTGTCAAAATGAATTTGATGGTGATGTGTACAAATTAGCAACTAAGTTTGAATTCAGACACTGTTGTCTAAATATTTGTTCTGACTCTTGGCCTTCAAGGAGAACATTAATGAGTGTTCCCCCTCTCTCTTGTGTGTATGATATTTACTTGGTTTTAGGAAACATTCTTTTCTCATTTTAACACATCTAAAATCAGAATGTCTTAGAATGGATGGCATCCCCAACTATACTTTTCAACATTTTTTCTCTCTTTGTGATTTATAAAATAATACTGATTCTTACAGTGAAATCATCGTAGATTCCATGAAATAAGGTATACATAAAACATATTTTATTATTTTTATTTTTATTCTCTTCCTCAGCAGAGACCATTCCCTCTTTCCCCCAATTTCCTTATGAAGCATATTGCAAACCCAGTACAAAAGAAAGACTTCATACTATTGATTCATTGGCTTCATATTAAGGTTTAATACTTCAAATGATAGGTTTGTCTTATAGTTTCAGAACTTATATTTTTATAACTCACATGAACAAAGTTATTATTTGCTAACACCTGTTTAGCACAAGTTGCTATGAATGTCTCAGATTTGATGTATTTTCTTCCCCTTCTTGTTTTTTTTTTTTTCTTTCTCTAGACAGATTCGCACCTACTGATTGCTCAGATGGTACATCTGAATTTAATCCAGGATACAGTTTAGGAAAATGCAATATTCATGTTGTGTTCTCCATATTTCCAGCAACTCACCATCCTAACAAGGGTTTCAGGACTAACTAAATGTTAGAGGTGCTCGGGCAGTGTCTAGAGGGCTTTGCTTCAGGATCAGGCCCCAAAAGTGCAGGTCAGACTCATGAATAAAGAACAGGCTATGAGGTCAGAGGGACCTGAGATTGAATCCTGTCATGAGCTACGAATTTACATGGAAGATTAAAAGAGCAATACCTACCTTACAGGGTTATCCTAAAGACTGGATGTGTATTAAGTGTTTGACAATAGGAGGGCTTAAGAAATGGTGGTTAATAGTATTATTCAAGATCATGTGTAAGAGAAGTGAGCCCAGGAGAAATCTGGCAAGTTGTTGCACCCTTTAGCCTTCTTTTGTATCCTTGTTTGTTTAATTTTAGGGTCACAGCATTCTGATATTTATACCTTTTGCCCTGCCACAAATTATAAAAGTTTAGAATTGCTCTCAGTTGGGTATTTGTTATCACCTACTGACATTTCAACACAAATTAACAGTGAGCTAGACAGGCCTGGGTTGGAATTCTGGCTCTGCCACTCACCAGCTAAGTCACCCTGGGCATGTGCTTCACCTGTACATTAGTTAGGGTTCTCCAGAGAAGCAGAACCACTAGGATATGTGGAGACAGACATACAGATACAGACACAGGTACAGATATAGATGCTGATACAGATACAGGTATGGATACAGATTTAGATACAGGTGTAGATACAAATATAGGTACACATACAGACACAGATATAAATATAGATATAGATATAAATATAGGTCATAAGAAGAAATTGGCTCATGAAATTATGAATGCTCACAAGTCCTAAGTTCCGTAGGCTGAGTTGAAAAGTAGGAGACCCAGGAGAGCTGATGATTTAGTTCCATCCAAGTCTGAAGGCCTGAGAGCTAGGATAAGCAATGTTTAGTACTCTAGTCCAGAGGCTGGGAGACTTGAGACCAAGAAGAGCCAATATTTCAGTTTGAGTTTGAAGAAAGGGAAAAGCTGATATTCAAAGGCAGTCAGGCAGGAGGAATTTTCTCTTGCTAGATGGAGAATCAGCCTTTTTGTTCCATTCAGACCTTCAAAAGTTTGGATGAGGCCCTGCCACGTTAGGGAAGGCAATCCTGCTTTACTCGGTCTACCAAGTTAAGTGTTAATTTCATCTAAAAACACCCTCAAAGAAATACTAAGAATAATGTTTGACCAAGTACCTAGGCACTCTGTGGCCGAGCCAAGTTGACACATAAAAGTAACCATCACGATCTGTCTGAGTCCCACTGTCCTTTTTGTAAAAGGGGGATAATAAGCATATTTCATCACGGGATTTCTGTCAGGAGCAAATGAGGTCATGTATTCCCAGTTCCCGGTGTTCAGCAAACACTAGTTTTTCTTCCTATTTTCCTCCAGTGCTCAGTGTTTCCAGCATCTGACTTGAGCAGGTCAAGGGGCTATCTTGGTTTTGTGTTCTTCTCTTTGCTCCTGAAGGCTTTTATACTCATAGTCCATCCTAGCTCAAGCCTATACCCTAAACAAAAATGTGAGTAAGTCCTCCCTACAATTAAAGCAGTCCTCCTGTAAACTTCTCTGTGGCGTTCACACATTGTGTAGCAAGGAGAGATCAAATTTTATACTTAGGAAGAGTCCTGTTTCAGAAACGAATGCACCTGTGTCCATCACAAATTCCTTCCTGGTCTTAGTGTTCATTGCAAGGCAAGGTAAACCAGATGGCCAGAGTAGTGACAGTTGCTCCAGCCTACAGCAGATTCTGAGCAACCCCACTGCTCTCCCTTGCCTTCACTTCTTTTGCAAATCAGAGTGCTCAGGCAGGAAAGATGAGCTGGTGTTTCACCTGGTCAGCACCAGGAAAGTGCTGCCAGATATCACTTCAAAATCACTTTTTTCCTCAATATTCCATTCAGGTCTTCTGTTTATGTGATTACTGCATTTTCCTTTCAAATTGCACCCTAACTCCCATCCCATGTTTCTTTCCACTGTTACAATTGTCAGATTATAGTAATGTTTTCCAATGTGTTTAACCTTAAGTAAATCAATATGGCTATACTCTTTTCCATCAATCTAATCTTAAGTGAATTGAACCTTGTTTTCATTTGGGATGAGAGAGGCGTTGGGTAAGAGCACATAGAAACAACAATGACTGTATCACATTAGTCTGTATTATTATCTTATTATCTTCAGCCCCACATATGTTTTTACACTGACCTTTACTGGAATCATTTTAGACCCAATTCCTGCTGATCTCACGTTGAAATCCATAGATCGACCCACTTCACCAAAATAGAAAGAAAAAAAAAAGTAGATAACTAAATATTTGAGTTTTTCCTAGTATTATTAAAATAATCACACTTCATGGGAAAAAATACTTCTGCTCTTATTTTAATGCAAAGTAATTACAGATCTTGAATTTAGATCTAGGTCATCCTGACTCTGACAATATACGTGATCCAAGTGTACACAGTTTTTCCCTTTGGGTCCTTTTTGGAAAATATGACATATACAGCTAAGGTTAATAATTATCAGAAAAGCAGTTCTTAATGAGAAAGTTTGGAGTTTCAGAAGACTCCTGGTGTGCTACTTCCTGTTCTTATGATATTTGAAAAAGATACATAAAGACTGAAAATAATTTTGACTAAAACTCAAAACAAAAATAGTCTCTTGGAAATAGTCATCTTGTGGCTGAATTAAATGGCTTCTCGGTGCTTGGCACCAGGCTCCCGGCCTTGTGACTAGGTGGTGGCAGTAGTGGAGGGGTGAAGATTGGGCCACTCACTATGTCCTACTTTCTCTCCCAGCTACTCTCTGAAGAGGTGGTTCCCACTAATAAGACTGCTTTCAGCAAAACTGCTGAAAAAGACTTGAATCCCTACATGTATTCATGTATTTATCGACTTCATTCCAAGAAAATGGGCCATATGTTTTTTGGTGCTTGCATGAACGATTCTTGGTTCATTCCAGGTTGCACACAGGTTCAGAAAGTGAATCTTACTATTGTAAGTGCACAGATCAAGTATTAATGACCTTGCTTAGTAACTACTGAATAATGAAATTGGTGTTCAGGAGGAAAAAAGGGTCTGGGCCAGGTGAAATGCTGAGTAATGGAGGGTGCATAAAAGAAGAACATTTAACACCATCCACAAACACCCTTTGTTTATAATCTGGCAGTGGCTTGCCCTGCCTATTAACATTCACCCTGAGGACAGACACTCTGTGAGGAATCTACATACTTTAGACAGAGCAATTTTCTTACCTTACAGGTGTACACACACACACACACACACACACACAGAGAGAGAGAGAGAGAGAGAGAGAGAGAGAGAGAGAACTCCCCATCCCTTGGTGCCTTGATTCATCACTGGTTGTCTCCCCCCAAAGCACCAACCTACAAGCCCCTGCTCATGAAAGTACTTCCCAGCTTGGTTATGGCTTCCTTATTTTAACTGATCATTCAGAATTGATTACCATTCACCATCTGCCTGTATTTCACTCAATGAAATTCACATGGCCGGTTGCAGAATCCTTCTCTCTTTCTAAGAAGAAAATTGTGTATCAAAAAGACACATTAGGCAACAGGGCCTTCTGGCCTAGAGGGTTCACTCAGATGGTTAACCATAACTAATTCATTCATTCATCTATCAACTAATTGTTGTCTACTATTTGCCAGGACTTGTTCCAGCCATGGAAACACAATAGTGAACCAAGTAGTCATAATCCATGCTCTCGTGAAGATTATGTTTCCTAGGGGGATACTCTAAAACAGATAAACAGAGAAAAGAAACAAGGAGATTTCAGATGTTATCACTATTATCACTATGCATGAAATCAAACAAATCAACGTACTAAGAAGGGAGTGGGAATTACTTTAGATTGGATGGTCAGGGAAAGATTATCCACAGTATTGACAGTTGGGCTGAGATTGAATGTAAGAAGGATCTAGCCATATACCGGGTATGTTCTCTGTAAAGCAAGCAGACATGGGAAGGAGACAGATGTTCCTTTAGCAAAATAATGTCATGTTTTTTCTCTCTCAAGAAGTAGGGCCAAAATCATGTGAGTAGAAAGAACATTCTTGCTTTGTGTGAGATCCAACTGTGATGTACTTATAACAGAATGTGCCGAGGCATGGTGAGTTAGCCCTTAAGCAACGGAGGAGGATTCGAGCCACATCCTTTGCTGGTGCAGACTACAGAGGAGCTGGATCACTCCTATCTTCCCCCCAGTCACTGAGCTGGAATTTACTAATCCCCTGTAGAAGCCAGCAGCAACTTGGGCAGCAGGAAATCTCCCTTAATATCTGGCTGAAGTTAGAAGCACCAGAATTTGACAGACACAGGAAGGGTCAGAGGGTCAGGATCACATGCTTATGTGGGAAGGGGTGGACTGTCTCAAATGACAACAACAGGGAAGTGAGGAGAGGGTCTCAAAAAAGTCTCAAAAAAAAGACTGTGTGGGCAAGGTCGCCCAGTAGCAGGACTGCTTAAATCCCATCAGCGCCAGTGAGCCTGCTATGTAGGTAAGATGGGGGTGCATGGGGGAGGAAATTCACTTTTTGGAACACTAAATGGGCTGGAGCTTGAGGTGGGGTTTATGGACACAGCCTTCTGCCTGGCCCCCACCCAGTGGAAAGAACTACACACCAGAGAGGAGGCTCGAGGGAAACAGGAAGTTCATTGACCCTGTGGGAAGGGACAGGAAGGAGGGAATGTACCTTACAGGGTCCCTTGCTCCCTGCTGCCCTACCAGCTCTGGTCAGCGCTCTGGTTTCCCATGGTGAGACTGTCATTCAGGGTTCAATGTAGCAGAAAGGAGACTGAAAGGTACTCAGAAACCTGAGTGTGCCTGACATGGCAAACCCAAATGTTGAGAGCATGATCTCTGGGTCAGCCTCCTTTGATGGACATGGTTGCACTGCCTTTAATGGCCTGTTAGTCTTTTACCATAAAGCATTTTTTGAGCCTTGGTTTCCTCAGCTGTTCTTGGGATGATGACAGCTCCTGCCCCTCAGAGTTCTTGTGATGATTAAATAAGATGGGGCAGTGTGAGGTACCTGACCCAGAAAAGGAGCTCAGTAGACATCACTTACTGTTGCCTGAGGAAGAGAGAATTCTTACCATTTCAAAAACATAGATTTGATTTTGCATCACACTACTGGAGACGTTAACAGAGCTCCTGAGAATTGATTGACAGATCAAATACAGGACATTCAGTTAAACTTGAATTTCATAAAAACAGTGAATACTTTTAAAATATAAGCATGTCCCAAATATTGCATAGGATATACTTATGTTAAAAAATATATTTATTATTTATCTGGAATTCAAATTTAACTAGGCATCTTGTGCTTTTTAGTTGCTAAATTGACCTGAGATACAATTCATTTCACACAGGCTCTGCAGCAGCTGTCCCCCAGCTGGATTCATTCACTTCATTCCTCTGTGCCTAAGTGGGACTTAAGAGGGACTAGTGCTGCCCAGCTTGTAAGGCAATCAGTGTCCCCACAACCAAAGAGTTGGCCCTTTGTATAGACTCTTCCTTGAGACACACCTTCCTTCCCCTAGAACCTTCCTCTTTACCACCATCACGAACCTTGTCAGTGGGCATTCCTCACCTAATCCTGCTGCTATAAACAAATATTTTCCAAGTGTATTCCTCCCTGATCCTCCTGTCCCTCCCTTCCTCCCTCCCTCCCTCCCTCCCTCCCTCCCTCCCTCCCTTCCTTCCTTCCTTCCTTTTTTCCTTCTTTCCTTTCCTCCCTCCCTCCCTTCCTTCCTCCTTCCTTCCTTCTTTCCTTTATTCTTACTATTTCATAAGTGGTTTCTTTGCTGCCTTCTGAAGTCACCAGTTACCTAGTGCATTTTTCTCCGCATCTGAAAAGCACATCTCATACTCTCTCCACATTTCACCCCCCCTCCCTAAAGCATGCATTGCAGTCAGAATACACAGAACCTATCTGTAGAAATTGCATGGCTCTTCAATGGAGCAATGCCCAACACTGCTCAATGTGCTGTGCTTTCCAGGTGAAGATTAGTTACTACCCTGTGTGGAGTGCTGACTAAAGGGCCTGGAAGTGTTAAGCAATGTTCACACTTTAGCTCATTGAAACTTCACCTCAGATGGGATAATTCATAAGGAATAGAAGTTTATTTGGCCCACAGTTCTGGAGGCTTGAAAGTCCAAGAAAATGGGGCTGACATCCAGCAAGGGCCATTCCATCATGGAAGGTGAGAGGGAGCTGAAGCAAAAGCAAGAGGAAACCAGGCACATTCATGCTTCTTTATTTGAGATGGAATCTCTCTCTGTAGCCCAGGCTGGAGTGTAGTGACATAGTCTTGGCTCACTGCAACCTCCAATTCCCTGGTTCAAGTGATTCTCCTGCCTCAGCCTCTTGAGTAGCTGGGATTACAGGCACATGCCACCATGCCCAGCTAATGTTTGTATTTTTAGTAGAAATGGGGTTTCACCACGTTGGCCAGGATGGTCTTAATCTCCTGATCTCGTGATCCACCCGTCTCGCCCTCCCAAAGTGTTAGGCTTACAGGCGTGAGCCACCTTGCCTGGCCACACACAGGCTTTTATGAGGATCCCAGTCCCGTGGTAACTAACCCATTCTTACAATGACGACATTCATCCATTCATGAGACCAGAGCCCTCGTGACCTAATAAACTCTGTTAGGCCTCATCTCCCAACACTATTGCATTGCCAAGATTTCAACATGAGTTTTGGAAGGAGCGTTCAAAGCATAGAAATCCTCTTACTAGTCCCTCCTTCGCAGGTAGAAAAAATTAGCCCCAGGTAAGTAAGAAAATTGCCCAAGAATTGTCACAACTGTAAGAGCTACAGGTGGAGATGACACAGGGATTCAGACTGTAAAAATCATGCTGTAACCTCTGGGTTGTTCCAATCCGGCCCTATCAGAACAGTGGAGGAACCCTTTCTTATACTCTTACATTTTGGCACTGCAGTATTTCATCAAGATCTGTGTTAAGTTTCATTTCGATTCCTTTTGTTTACATTCTCTCTCCTAAATTGCTTTAATCTCTAAATCCCTGTTATTACATTTCTTCCTCTTGCAACTCTGGCTTTTCTAAATATGCCTAATATCAAGTCATGATTAAGGTCCTAACCCTAGCTCACATGCCCAAATCCTGAAAGCATCAAAGCAAAGCTGCCCAAGGCAGAAGCACAAAAAAATGGAAATGTAATACTGGCATTTTAGCTATATGTTTGGAGCCCCCACAAAGAGTCAAATGCTGTGCAGTGCATACAAAGATATCTGTTCTCTAGATGGGGTCTGCTGATGCCGCTTCTTTTGAAAAAGGATGTTGTGCTCTCACTGAATTTATCCAGAGATCACTGCTGTTGCAGATGGCTCCTGCCTAGTAGCATTCTGTGGGCATTTTAAGCCCAAAGTAAAAGTAGGTTTTTCTCCACAATACTTTAGGCATTTTCACAATGACAGCTTAAGAGTGTTCTTAGGAAAAGGTCACTGGTTATCATGTCTTTTGTCGGCAAGTATGTAGGAAAGAATAGGCCTTGAAGTTCTTTTCAAAGGTCGCTCAACTCTGGAGCTGGCTAATGTCCCTACAGCTATAGGCCTTGGGCCGAGGACTTCCAGAGCACTGGGAGGCCGTCTGCAATGCCCTTGGTAAAGGAATGGGCCCCAGCTGTTGTGGGACGCCATGGGAGAGACTGGGGATAAGCCAATCTCAAGGGCAAGATGTTCTGCCTTCCCTTGGATCATAGCACCCAAGGATACTTGTTAACCACCTTGAAGCTGCTCAACCTTCTCTGTGTTGTATGGGCATAATTGTAGTTGGATACTTATGAGAAACGAGTCACCATATTCATTCATTCTTCCTGACTTCCAGCAATTCACTTTATTTTATAAATCCTTTTTGACTGCATACTATAGACAAGCAGTGTTCTAGGAACATGAGATATGCATGATGAATGTAGTACTGTGATTTCAGCTCACTGTGGGAAACAAACAAAAACAAGTAGTTCATTGTAATTAGAAGCATATTTACTATGAAGTTAATGAAATATAAGCTGTGAGGTCTATCACTTGCCTTCCAAGTCCCTGAGGGGATGTGCATATGGAATGAGGCTGGGGAGCTGGCTAGAAATTTATCCATAAGCTCACATGTTTTTGTAAAGTTTGGGAAATGCAATATATATTTTTTCTTTTTTTCTAAGAAGAACCATAGTTTACAAAGCAATATATATTTGCATTCTGTTTCTTAAAGGAAGTTTTGGTAAATATATAACCTTCATTCTGCTTACAATGCAAGGAGCCATGCATTGATTACCACCTACCAACAGGAGCAAAAACTTCATTCTGCCCTTTTGTGGAAAAGTAAATGTGAGACACGTCTGCACTTGTTGTAAACAAACCTGTTCTCATTTGCCTATTTTCTTTCACAATTGCTCCAGGTTTTCTTATATGCAAATAAAAGTTGATAACACTCAGCCTAGGGTGACAGAGGAACCTCTCCATCATTCAAAAGTAGAATTCAAAAGTAACCATGAGAGCAACTCATTGTTCACTAAAAATCTGCCAGTTTAGCTCCCCTGCCTTCCTTGCCACAGAGAGAAAGAAGGGAGGGAATAAAGAATGATAGGCAAAGCAGCATTAATATTATTCCGAGGCCAGATGAATTGGGATGTGGGTGAGATCTTGAGATGAAAATTTAGCTGCAAGAAAATGAAAAAGAAGCCACAATCTCAGGACCCACTGAGGAGGCAGGGCTGGCTGCAGGGTAATGGGCTGGAGGGAAATGATGGGAGATTACAGTAAAACCACCAGGTTTGCTGTGGCAAGGATGGAGATGTTATCATCAGCTCTACAGCAGAGAAGCCAGCTGTGATCTGGACATTTTAGGTTGGAGATTTTGAGCCTGACTTCTTTACAAGAACACCATCATCTCTACAAGAGAAAAACATGACAATAGGCAATAAGCAGTGTTAGGAGCCGAATTGTTACTCCCAAAATTCATATGTTGAAGTCCTAACCCTCAGGACCTCAGAATGGGACTGCATGTGAACATAGGGTCTTTATAGAGGTCATGTAATTAAAATGAAGTCACACCCCAATCCAGGATCTGGTGTTCTCATTAGAAGAGGAAATTAGGACGTTGACACATGCCTGGAAGGCCATGTGAAGGCACAGATCAACAATGGCCATCTGAAAGTCAGGGAAAAAGGCCTGAGGTAAGAAAACATGGCTGGCACCTTTCCTACATAAACTGTATTTTAAGAGAAATAGCTGATGAAGAAAAGTTCTTTTTTTTTTTTTTTTTTTTGAGACGGAGTCTTTCTTTGCCACCCAGGCTAGAGTGCAGTGGTGCCATCTTGGCTCACTGCAAACTCCGCCTCCTGAGTTCACGTGATTCTCAGCCTCCTGAGTAGCTAGGATTACAGGCAAGTGCCACCATGGCTGGCTAATTTTTGTGTTTTTAGTAGAGACAGGATTTCACTACGTTGGCCAGGCTAGTCTTGAACTCCTGACCTGAAGTGATCTGCCTGCCTTGGCCTCCTGAAGTGCTAGAATTACAGGCTTGAGCCACCACACCTGGTCAGGAAAATTCTTTTTTATAAAAGTAGAGAACATTGGTCCCTGTGGAGTAGCTGCTTTGGCTGGGCATGGAAGTGCCACCCACTGGTCTTTCTTGTTCCTTGATCTGCAGGCAGCGTGGCCCACAAACAGACAGACTGCTCAGACAAGTGCTTCGAGGAGCCCTCTGAGAACTGGCACACCACACTACGCAAACAAACTTGGTTCAAGTTTGCATGTTGCATTAAAAGGAAAAAAGTAGAAATGCAAGCCATTGACTGTAGACTGAAAAAAAATCATTTGTAAAACTTGTTTGATAAAGGATTAATATCTAAAATATATAAAGAGCTCTTACAACACAATAATAAGACAATTTAAAATGGGCAAAAATTTGAACAGATGCTTCACTAAAGAAGATATATATATCATATATCCATAGCAAATAAATACATAAAAATGCTCAACATCATTACTCATTAGGTAAATATAATTTAAAATCACAATGAGATGCCTCTACACATCCATGAGAATTACTAAAATTTATTTTTGTTGTTTATTTTTGATTTTTTGAGATGGAGTCTCACTCTGTCACCCAGGCTGGAATGCAGTGACCTGATCTCTGCTCACTGTAACCTCTGCCTCCCAGGCTCAAGAGATTTTCCTCAACCTCCTGAGTAGCAGGGATTACAGGCATGTACCACCACAGCTGGCTAATTTTTTGTCGTTGTTGTTATATTTTTAGTAGGGATGCAGTTTCACCATGTTGGCCAGGCTGGTCTTGAACTCCTGACCTCAAGTGATGCTCCCACCTTGGCCTCCCATAGTGTTAGGATTACAAGTGTGAGCCACCACACCTGGCCAGAATGACTAAAACTTAAAAGACAAAAAATAATGAATGCTAGCAAGGATGGGAAGCAACAAGAACTCTCATACATTGCTGTTCAGAATGCAAAATAGTACAGCCACTTTATGAAGTAAATTGTCATTTTCTATAGAGTAAAACATATGTTTACCAAATGACCCAGCAGTTCCTCTCCTAGATATTTACCCAAGAGAAATGAAAACACGTGTCACAGAGAGATTTGTATGCAAATGATTGTAGCACTTTATTCCTAAGAGTTCAAACTGAAAATAACCTAAGCGTCAATCATTGAGTGAATAAAAAATAAAATTGTAATATAGCCATACAACAAAATACTACCCAGCAATAAAAATGAGTAAAACTGCTGATATATACAACATGGGTGAATGTCAAAAGCATGATGCTAAGTGAAAAAAGCCATACAAAAAAGGCTACATCGATGATGATGTGTATATGAAATTCTACAAGAGGAAAACCATAGTGACACAAAGCAGATCAATGGTTGTTAGGGGCCAAAAATGAGGAGAAGGGGGTTGTTGACTGCAAAGAGATATGAAGGGAATATTTTGAATGCTGGAACTAGCCTGTAACTGGGTTGTGGTGCTGTACATTTGAGATGATACTACATATACTATAGTGCTTATATACATATGTGATGTTATATACTGCATATATTTGCCAAAACTCATTGAATGGTACACTTGAAAAGGATGAAATTTATTTCATGTGTATTATACTTCAGTAAAACTGATCTGACAAGTTGCTTTAAGAAGTCATAACAAATGAAAGGAAAATGGGGATAGCAGAGGCAAAAATATTTAACTGCTTTCACTATTCATATTTAGTAGTGGTAAATTTCCTGCTGCTATTCTAAAATGGTTTGGTGTATAAGGCAGGGTGAAACCAGGGAATAACTGTGGGTTATTCTTATCCTAACTTCCCTTGTTTCCTTGAGAACCTACGCAGGATTATCAGTACAGAAGATATAGATGCAATAGAGAAGCAGTTAAGTAAATCCCCAAGTCTTAAATTGATACAGATATATCAGTATGAACAGATAAAGTACTTTGTTAATCAAAATGCTATAGAAACAACAACCCACTATGGAAGAGTACCCCAGCACCCAATCTCTCATCTTGAAATTCCATTTCCCATGAATAGAAGGCATGATTTCTTGGAGAAATGTTTGTAGTAGTCCTGGAGTGGGAAATGTACGAGATAAACCTGAAGTATACTGTCAAACCTGACAGTGAAGAAGCTATCAAAGACTTCTGGGATCATGTCAACTCTATTCAGAAATCAATTTAAAGAGGCTCCCACTGGGCAAGGAAGGGAGAAGTGGGCTTCAAAAGGATAAGAATTACATTGGATTAAAAGCCTACAGATATATTTAAATGCATGTGTTTATCATGATGTTTAAATTTTTTAAAAAATGTTCACCTGAGGATGACAGTCATCTGATTCATTGCATTAAAAAATGGTAAATAAAAAGAAAAAATAGGAATTTATCTTGCCTTTCCTATATGGACTTATTCGGCAACCAAAAAGCAGATGAGAAAAGTCTCTCTTCAAAATTGTTCCAGCTAATAAATGCAAACAAAATGATAGGACTAGAATATCACCATTCATCTATTCAAAAGTTCATTGGATTGAGGTATTTGGCATCAACAGCTGCTAACATTTGTAAGGGTTACTGCAGAATTTAAAATGAGGAAACTGAGGCCAGTAAAAGAAAATTAAATGCCAATTTATTTAGCTCCCAGGTGAGGTTCCATGGTCCTGGGGAAAGGGGCCAGGGAAGTTGCACCAACTTCCTGGGGCATGGGGTTTTTATGGCTAGGAGGAGTGAGCGACAGCTGGGTGCTGATTGACCCCAGGGGAGTGGGATTGAGATGGGGCGGGTTTTCCGGTGGGAGAACCGGCCAGGAGCCTTGCATCAGCTGGAGCCTTCCAGGGGAGCCCTGCGGCAGAGCTAGGTGCCGAGCGCAGAGGTGGGCTTGTCCAACCTCCCGACGAGGCAATCGGCCTTACATTCCGACCCTTTTGATGATATAGGACATCGCTTCTTTCTGGCTACTTCCTGCTGAATAGGGGCGAAGTGTGGGAGAAGGGCCAGTTGGCTGGTGACATGGTTGGGAGTCGGACACAGGAGCGAAGCAGCATCTGGTTTACGGCCACCCTGGAAATTTCCCTTATGAGAGCGTGTAGAAACCTGAGGACAAAAGGGGTTAGCATTATCAAAAGACAAACAATGATAATGGGGATGATAATAGGAGCCAGCTAGGTAAGCATGGGCGAATGCCACCAGTTAAGAGAAGAGCCCGGTACATTTTGCTTTCTTCGGACGTCTTCTTGGAGGCGATAGAGTGTGTTGACAACTGTGGCTTGAAGCCTCCCTGAGATGAGACCTTAGCGCAAGTAACGCATGCCTTGTGTACCTGCTTAATCGTCTGTTGTAGACCTGGTGAGAAAAAGAGCGGCTGCACAAAGCGGTGCAACACCTTGGGCCCTATATGTAAGGACTGGTGGATTTCAGTAATAATTTTAGGGGCCTGTTCCTGTGAAAGGGCGATCCTGTGGTTTAAGAAGATCCAGCCCTGAACAGACCCTATAAGTTTCCACTTAATATGAGGGCCTGTTTGTCTGATGGTGAGTAAACCGGCGGCATGGCTGTGGTGAGGAACAGGACCAGAGTGGGGGCTAGCCTGGTACTGGTTAAGGATTTTGCTGCCGCATCTGCCCTTGCATTGCCCTGGGAAATGGCATCCTGCTGGGCCTGGTGCCCTTGGCAGTGAATGATGGCGACTTCTTTGGGCAGTGATAGGGCCTGCAGGAGATTAGAGATTTGGGTAGAATTAATTATGGGGGACCCCTTTGTGGTAAGGACTTCCCGCTCTTCCCAGAGGGCAGAGTGGCAGTGGGTAATAAGAGTCAGTATAGATATTTGCTCGCTTTCCCTGTGCTAGTGTAAGAGCTCGGGTTAGGGCAATGAGCTCTGCCTTTTGTGATGTGGTTAATGAGTAGTCCGTGGGCTAGCAGGTGGGTGATGATAGGCTTCAGGCCTTGACGGTGGGTTTTTGAGATGGGGAACTGAGGACGTGAGGGAAAGTGGATTGATGGACAAAGGATGGGTGCCCCCCAGATGGGAGAGCAGTCTGATGCCTTCCCGGCCACGTCCCGGAAGGGATGTTTCAGGGCCTCTTGGCTAAGGTGTACCCGTATAACCCCTGGGCCTGGTCACCTCAGAACTTTCAGTCCTGAGGTGAATCACCTTTATGCCTTATGATGTCCCCGTGGAACCACGGGTCGAGGCCCACACAAGCCCCGTAGCCTTTAGGCCGTGGGACTGCATATAAACTCACTCACTCACTCCTGCGGGGGTAGGAAGAGAAACTGAAAGTACAGTTACTTAATGAATGGGAGTTTATATGCCAAAGGGCTGATTTGAGATAGACGTTTTAGTAGCGTAAGCCGGGGATTTGGTCCTGCTGTTAGGCAGGGCCCGGATGATCGGAAGGCGTCCTGGACTGCACTACCGAACACTGGAGAGGGTTCAAGAAGATGGGGATGTCTCCCTCAGATTACTGACCCCCAGAAAACCCCTTACAGGGAGAAGACAAGAGTGTAGGGACGTCTTCTCTACACTCAGGTCCTCGGGACGAGGCCGGGGCCTGGCCCACGACGAGATGGGAAGGAGTCCCTGACACGGCCGTGATTATGAGCAGGGAGTCCACGAGGCAAGCAGCGGGAGGGGTTGTGGGTAACAGAAGTCTTACCTTGTGGTGGAGCGGGTCCCTGGTCCAGCTTTGGGTGGAGGAATCAGTTTTCCCCAGGAGGGGTCTTACAACTCCTCCCGGGTTTTGGCACAAAATGTAAGGGTTATTGCCGAGTTTAAAATGAGGAAACTGAGGCCAGCATAAGAAAATTAAATGCCAATTTATTTAGCTCCCAGGCAAGGTTCCATCGTCCCTGGGAAAGGGGCCAGGGAAGTTGCACCAACTCCCTGGGGCATGGGGTTTTTATGGCTAGGAGGAGTGAGCAACAGCTGGGTGCTCTGATTGACCCCAGGGGAGCGGGATTGAGATGGGGCGGGTTTTCCGGTGGGAGAGCCGGCCAGGAGCCTTGCATCAGCTGAAGCCTTCCAGGGGAGCCCTGCAGCAGAGCTAGGTGCCGAGCGCAGAGGTAGGCGCGTCCAACCTCCTGAGGAGGCAACCGGCGTTACAACATTAAAATAAGCAGAGCAAAAATCAGACATTGTCTGTCTCCTGATGAAAGAACACACCCCCATTCTTTAGAGTTTTGTCAAAGGGTTCAAACTCGAGTCTGCTCAAATCTCTGAAACCAACTGTCAAGTGTTAGGAAATACAGAAGAAAGAAGAACAGGCTAAGCTGCACCATGGGCATGCTATCAGCAAAGCCAGACCCTGGAAAACCGTGGGAAACATGCTCAACAGCTCAGGTTCTTTCACAGATATATTACAAGAAAAAAAAGTAATGGAAAGATAAGCCTGGAGGTTAAAAAAGGTATAGTGAGTTTAAAAATAACTGGGAAGACTAAATTCTGGTGTCTTGGTTAATGAAATTGTGAAGAAACACAAGGAAGTAATTACTACAGAAATCAGAATAGTGTTTATGATTAGAGCATATTATAGGCTGCTGAACCATTTCTCACCAAATTCATATGGTAAACTTCTCACCCCCAGTAGCTCAGGATGTATTTGGAGATAGGGTTTTTAAAGAGGCCATTAAGGTTAAATGAGGTAGTACTGACCACCTCATAGGCTATGGGATGACCACATCAGGACACAGCCAGAAGATAGTCATCTACAAATCAAGAAGAAAGACTTCAGGAGAAACCAAACCTTCCGGCTTCTTATCAGGGTCTTGTAGCCTCCAGAACAGTGAGAAATACATTTCTGTTGTTTAAGCCTCCCGGTCTTTAGTATTTTATTACGGCAGCCCTAGTGAATTAACTCAGAGGGAGATGGGAGTTCTGGTTGGATGGGGCACAGATAGAGCACATTGAGGTGGCTAACAACGTTTGATTTCTTGCTGTAGGTGGTGGTTACACGGGTGTTTGCCTTATAATAATTCCTAACCTGTACATTGCTTTGAGTGGTTTTCTGTGTCTGTGTTTTATTTTATAATAAAAGGGCTGAAAACAAGAGTGGAAACAACCATTAGTTGGAAACAAAGATTATCCAGGCCACAGAGGTGGGTGGCTTGGATTAGGGTGGTGGTAGAGGGTTTGCAGACAAATGGGTAGATTCCTGGCATCTTTTCTAGATAGGAAGATATGAAAGAGGGAGACAAAGCGGATGCCATTGGGGATGGGAGCAGGGGAGTGGGTGAGGGTTCAGAGGAAACCACATTGGTGGTAAGTTGAAATCCGTTAAAGCCAGCTGATGGGGATATGGGAGCTTATTATACTATTCTCCTTCTGTATGTGCTAAAATTTTTCATGTCAAAAAAATAAAATGAGGAAAACTGACAACAACAGACTGAAATAAAGTTGCTCTGTCATTATTTTCCATGAGTTGTGCCTATTTACTATTTCCATTGTCACTTTTAATCTTGGCCCATTTTTCCCCGTGTGCTTTTCTGCTCTTGTTTCGTTGAGTTCCTTTGCACCCTGTTGAGGATGCTCAGTGAGTCTCTAAAATGTTCCTCTGATTCCAGTAGCAAATCACTTTCAAAGATCCTCAGTGTCTTCAGGATGACATTACATTTTTCTTCTTTGATAATATACTTTGCCTAGGCTTTATGTGTCTTTCTTTTCCCCTCTAAGGTTTCATTGTCAAATAAAGGAACACCTATCCTGACCTGTGCTTTCCAATAGAATGGGTTGGGAAGATGGTCATTGGCTCCATTTGCTGTCCATCTGGATACTGAACCTTCTCAGAGCTGCAGCTCAATGGCATTTATATAAATGATTTCTAGGCCAATAGCTGGTGTCTGTTATTTTGGCCCTTTTTTTAGAGCAGCCATATATGTATCCCAATGAATACACTTGGGTAATTACATGCCTTTTTATTCTTATCTTAGCTTCTTAGTCCCCATAATCACTGACAATATGTGCAATTTTTCCTTGAGGCATACATGGAGACCCCAGAGAAGAAACTCTCTCTTTTTCATGCCAAGGCGGTTGCATACATTTGTGAAATTGAGCCATGGGAAGAGGAATGAAGCTGGGGGCAGCTCTCAGCCAGTTTGTTAGGGGCTGCCCCATTTCAGCTGTAAGATTCTTAGGCTAGTACTACGTGCGGCTCATAAAATGTATTCAGGGTTAGCTAGCCCAGAGGATACCACACCTCCAGCATCCCCCATCCATGCACCACTCATCCATCATCAGACACTTTAAAATTTGCTTGTAGATATTCTATTTCCTGAGTCCTGCTTTACCAGGATCCTGGAGCCATGAGCATTTCCCCAGTCTGTTAGAAATAGTTATGCGAGTCCTAAGATTTTGACAATAGTCTAATAAAAACTCCAGTTCCACTGTAATAAGATACTACTTTATGTCTATGAGGATGGCAATAATAATACTAATTTTTTTAAAGAAAAAAAAACAATTGTTGGTGAGCAGGTACAATTGGAATCCTTGAGCATTGCTGGTGGAAATGCTGCTGCGGTACAGCTATGGCAGAAAACAATTTGGTGATTGCTCAAAAGTTAAACACAGAATTACCATATGCCTCAGCAATTCCGCTCCTGAGTATATATATAAAAAAATTGAAATTGGAGACTTGGACGTATATTCATATACCAGTGTTCATAGCAGCATCGTTCACAACAGTCAAAAAGCAGAAACAATCCAAATGTCCTTCAACAGATGAAGCAACAACAAAATACGGTATATACATACCATGAAATAATATTCAGCCAGCAAAGAAATGAAATTTTGAAATATGCTGCAATATGAGAAGACCATTATGCTTAGTGAAATAAGCCAGACACAGGACAATATTGCATGATTCCACTGTATGAGGTACCTGGAATAAGCAAATTCATAGAGACAGAAAGCAGAATAGAGGTTACTAGGCGCTGGGATTGGGGGGGATAAGGAATTATTGTTTAATGAGCAGAGTTTCTGTTGGTGATGATAAAAGAGTTTCACGTATAGATAGTGGCAATAATTATACAAAATTGAGAATGTATATAATACCACCAGATTAGATACTTAAAACTGGTTAAAGTGATAAAATATTGTATATATTTTATCACAAGAAAAGGGTATCCCTTTAAAACAAAACCAAACTCCAGTCTGTCACCTGTAAAATTTTATGATGCCAATGACAATCATAAAAGTCTTTATAAGCAGGGTAGATGTCTTATCTTTAACATTACTGCGCTGAGGACTGCTGCATACAGTGAAACTGTTGTGCAGCATGTGACCTACGCAACCTTACATAATGCCTCCATCTCCTTCCTATCTAAAAGTGGTGAAAAAACATGGCTTCATGTAATATGATTTTTTAAATATTTTGGATCAATTTGTTGGCAAAATGGCATAGGCTTTCCTAAACTCAAATAAAACATATGAAGAAGCTGGAAAAGTTGCAATCTTAAAACTACAAAAAATTAGAATTGGCTTTTGATCTATTGTGAGAATCTAACAAAATCCTCACTATCTACAAAGTCAATGAAACTGGGTTGATAAATGCAATCACGTGACCATCACTAGAAGCAGAGAAAGGCCCACTGTGGAAGAGGGTCTGCATCTTGCACAACCACAGGGGGCATCAATCATATCCTAGTCTAGGTGACCAGTAAGCTGGACCATCCGCTAAACACAGCAGCCATATCGTGGGAAACTGTGCAAACAATTCCTACTCCACCTTTAGTTCCCCTCTATCCCCTATCTATCCCCAATTCAAAAACAGAAGCCATAACCTCTGCAGAAAATGTTGTAGTTATCTCCCTTAACCTTGGACACTGCTTTTTAAGGCAGCCAGACTAACATTTTCTTCCCTAGTCTATACACCACCCCCTTCTTCAGCAATGACAGTTCTCTAAAAGTAAATGAGCAGAGATCTGGGCTTGGAAGAAAAAGTGGAGGAAGTAGGCTGTGGAAATTTGTATCCTTGGACACATAAATTAAGGTAAGATAGGCACAGTGGCTTATGCCTGTAAATCCCAGCACTTTAGGAGGCTCAGGTGGGAGGATCACTTGAGGCCAGGAGTTCGAGACCAGCCTGGGCAATATATTGAGACCCTGTCTCTACTACAAGGAGGAAGAAGAAGAAGAAGAAGAAGAAGAAGAAGAATTAGAAGAAGAAGAAGAA
>NW_016107439.1:1518976-1524251 GCF_001604975.1 Cebus imitator | reverse complement strand
GGAGGGGGAGGGGGAGGGGCTACTTTTTCACCTACTTCCTCTCTTCAGTCATTCAGAAAAGTTAGATAGTAAGAGGAAGGGAAAATCTCCTATTTCGTTGTAGGTCAGGAGATGAGAACAGAGGTGATGTTGAAAATATGTAACCATTGGAATGGCATGGGCATGGATCACGCAGAAGAGATGCTAGCCATAAGCTGGTGTGACTTCACCAGTGAGCACTGCCCCAGTGTGTTTTGGATGAGAGCCTTTTAGACACCAAGAACAGACCCAGGAGCTATGGTCTGGTTGATAGACCTTCCTCCCAGTTATCTGAGTGCCTATATTTCAGTCTTGCTCCAGCTGATACCTGAGCCTCTGGCTTGTCCCAATGATTATTTTCCTCAGTGAGTACAGAGAAGGCTTGTCATCACCACACAATCTGCTCTCCCTTTCTTCTATGATACAGGAGTAACAGGAGTTGAAATCCAGTCACTCAGCCGAGGATTCCATTTCCTATCCTCTCTTACAGTTGTGCATTGCTGTGTGACTAGGTCAGCACCTATGGGATGTGAGCCAATGTCATGACGTTAGAAGTGGGGGAAGATGTTTTCCTCTTGCCTAGTTCTGCCATCTGCTTGGCTGGAATGTGGAAATGGCAGGGAAAGTTGAGATAGCCATCTTGTCCACGGGAAGGAATCCAAATGTTGAGAACCACAGAGCAACTACGGAAGGAACTTTGTTGCCTGAAGATTGTGGAGCTATGATATGCCTCTCTACACCTAAATACCATCATTAGAGCAGCAACTGCTTAACTCTCCTTAAGTGCAGCAAGGGAACCTCAGCATATAAACTCTATACAAATTAGGACACACATACCGTACTCTCTTCGGCAAAGATGAACTTTAATGAGTGCACAAATCACCTGACAGTCTTGTTAAAATGCAGTCTGTTTCAGTGGGTCTGGGCTGAGGCCTGATATTCAGCATTTCTCACTAGCTGTGATGCCAGTGACGCTAGTTGGGCCATACCCTGAGTATCAAGGACCTAAAGCAATGAATTGAGTTTGAGACGAGCCTGGTGAATATAGCTAGATCCTGTCTCCAAAACTAAAAAAGAAAATTAGACAGGTGGCAGGGCGCACATATAGTCCCAGCTACTTGGGTGGCTGAGGCAGGAGGATGCTTGAGCCCAGGAGGCTGAGGCTGCAGTGAGCTATGATTACACCACTGCACTCCAGCCTAGTGACAGGGTGAGACCCTGCCTCAAAAAATAAAAAGATAAAAAAGCAAAACAGTGAACCTGGCTTCTAGGAGGGTCCTACTGTCACTCCACTTAGGTCTACAGATCTTCCTGGGTCCGTGAACCTGAGTGTCTTCCCCTCCTTCCCTCCACCTACCAAAGATCTGTCAAAGACGACTGTCCCTTCTGGGTGGTTTCCGGTCTCCCTTTATTGGCTTCTGCATGATACTGCGGACTCAGCATCTGTCTGGGGTCTAAGCCAGGCTCTTGGGCAAAGTTAAAGGTGTACCGGACAGTATGCAGTTGTGGAGCTGGGCAGGTAGATATCAAAGAAGTTATTCCTGGGCTACTGCCTTTCCAAAGACCTCCTTCTCAGTCCTCACCAGGCCATTGTGTTTAAACTGCAATCACGCCCTGACAATTGTCTGCTGTATCTCCCCTAACACCTTCACCTTAGCGAGCTTGTAAACATCCAACATGCCATGCATTACACGCGTTAGTTTTGCTTATTTGCTGTCTCCTCCCACTGGAATTTAAGCTACCTCTGCATGGAGTGAATGAATGGCAGCCAGGTGAAGCTCAGTAAATGTAAAAACAGGATATCAGCAGGTCAGCAGGCACGTGGCCCACATTGTCAACATCAGCTGGGGGCAGGGATCAGAGATAGAACAGCATCTTTCTGCAGCCCTCAGACACCTCAAATAATACGGCAATCTTTTTTTTTTTTTTTTTAACAACTGGTAATCAATTTATTTAAATAGCTGACTTAAGCATCTGTAATGGTGACTTCCACCTCAACTCCTGGCTCAATACTGATGAAAGTAATCTGCTAAACAATCTCAGAAGGACTATGCAAGTCAATGAGTCGCCTGTGGATTCTCATCTGGAAATGATCCCATGTCTTAGAACCTTCACCACAAGGTGTTTTTCTTGTGATTCTCAAAGTCTTGGTGGGCATCCGAACGGGTCCTTTCACTTTGAGATTCTTTTCCTTTGCTCCTCTGATCAAGTCAGCACACACTTTCTCCAGGGATTTTACGTTGCGGTTCATTAGAGTGATTTGAATTCGGTGAATTGCCACCTCCAGCTCCATGGGAGTTTTTCCTCCTGTATCCTTAAAAGCCATAGCTGCTGCGCGGCTTCCTGACTGACTTGTTCCTCCCCAAGAGCGAACAGCGGTGAGTCAGGAGCAGGAGCGTGCGAACCCACAATCTGCAACAGCTACGACCGTGCCTTCCTCAGAGAGTACAGCGATCTTATGTACAAGACTAGTTCTAAAAACTCCTGTTCCAATCCTCCTACCACTTCCAGAATCCTCAGTTATGGAGAGCTCACTTACCACGGACAGACAGCCTCCTCCCGGCAACTCTGTAGGGCGGATATCATCAGCCCCATTCCATAGACGAAGAAACCGAGGCTTTGAGAATGTGGATATTTATCCAAGAAGAGTGCAGAACTAAATGCAATTCTATTTAGTGTCAAAGATATGAGGGTTTGATGTGGGAGGCCCTCGAGCTGCAGGTCAAATAACTTCGGTGTTTGGAAGGAAAGGCTGGAGAGGCTGCAGACCAGGTGATGCGCACATCTTCCTGGAATCTCCACCCCAGGGATCCCTTCTCTGATGCTTGGCCTTAGGACCCTCTTCCAAGCAACTCCTCTGGGACCCTGCCGGCTGACCTGACCTGTGTTTTGGCTGCTCTTCCTTGTGTGAAACGTATTATTCTAATGATGTCCACTCCCCTCCCCCTTCAACTCTTAGCAAGTCTGTCTTCCAGCAAGGGCAGTCTGCTGGGCTCATCAGATAGTCCCCTCTCCTTGTATCATCCCGTAGTGGGGCTCAGCCTAGAGTGTGGCTGTGACAGCAAAAGAAAAGCATAGATGAAGAGGACCCATTCCACCCCACCACTCTCCATGCTTCCCAATACATTAGGGAATACCCCTTAAGCCATAATTGCCGCTGGTATCAGTAAACATTTTAACAGGCAAAAGCATGGCCACTGCACTTCTAAGGGAAGCCGAGTCTGTAAATGAAGAGAATTCTGTTGATACCCACTTTCATCCAGTTCCACAAAAGAGCATTCATGGAGTGCCTGTCTGCTCAGGGGCTCCGCCTCTGTGGGTGTAGGGGGTGGGAGGAGGGAGTCCTGAAAGCTGAGGAAACAATTTCTGGATTCAGCTTCACTCCCTGCCCCCAAGCTGTTAGCAAATCTTGTACAGGTCCTTAAACAGAATTCCGCACCTGCGACCTGAACCTCCCGACCAGTAAGTGCTCTGCCTCCATTATTAAAGTGTCCCTGCAATTACAGTGACAGGTGGAGAGTGCCTCAGAGGCAACCTGGCTCTCCCTCTTCCTGGGAGTGACACATAATCATGCCCTGCATTTAGAGAGTGCCCTTATCTGAGGAACGCGAATGGCCTTCTTGACATAATCTCATTCATTCTTTCAACAGCCTTATGAGGCCGACCAGGGACAGGTATTCTTTGCTAACCCTGTCTGCCCCATTTCTAGAGGACAGAAGTGAGGCCCCAAGAAATTAAAGTCAAAATGAGACCATGAGCAAGTGAGTAATAAAATCTAGGTCTCCTGACCCCCATCTCAAAAGCCTCCGTTCCTCCTTTGCTGACAGCCTGTACACAAGTGGGGATGTTTGTGTTTCTACACAAGGACTTAAAGAAAAGGTTAGCTTTGTGAATCTGTGCTTCTCCGAGTAGAACAAGGTGAGCCAGCCTAAGTAGAAAGAGAATTCAGGGTTTAAAATAAGTGAGAAGCAAAGAGAAGATGGAGATCAGGCAGAAAGGGGAGGTGGGAGACCCCCAAAGCTCAGAATGGGGTCTCGGTAGATGGCAACAGCTGAAGGCATAAGTGTGTGCTTTTATAGGGCGTGGAACACCATGCACGATTTCCATGATTCATACACAAAGACTGATACCTTATTTAATCTTCAGGGTTCGTTGGTTTTTAGAATATTCAAACATAAGCAGATGGCCACGGGTTATGGTTCTGCTCACTCAGCTATGGCTGCTCAGGTGTCCAGGTTGTTGATAAATAAGGAATAGGACATGGCATTGAAAAGAACATTGAGATTGATAACAGCTAACATGTATTGATCACATGCGTAGCTACTCACCTGTTTTATCATTTTCGATCCTCCCAACAACCTTATGAGTTTGTACTGTTATCTCAGTTTATGTTAGAGAAAACTGAAGCTCAAAGAATATGGCTGATGAGCATAATAGACTCAGCCTGACAATATTCATTTAAATGCTTCTACAAGGAAAGACTGCAGATTGGTACAGCAGAAAGTTTCCTAATAGTCACTGGAATTTTTGATTTCCAAGAAATCAAGTGAAATGATTAGTAGTCAATATTGGGAAGCATACCTCACTTTAAATAATGTAGTGACAGTTTCCTATTAGAGAAGCATCAACTTGAAAACAATCACTCTAATGAAAAAGTCAAACATTTAGATAAGTTCTGTGGAGGTCTAGTATAAGTTGATTTTCCTTTAGTCTCTTGGAAAATAAGCTTTAAACCAAATGACGCAAATAGTATTTTAGAAAGAAATTTGCAGTAGCTAGACTATAAGCCTGTTGAAGTTAACAAATGTTTGTTTGATACCTCCCAGGACAGGTACTCACCTTTCCCTTGCTCTGTACCTGGAAGTTGGTACAGCTGCAAAGGCCTTCCAGGCAGGCTATTTGAGAGAGTGGGCAGACCATTAGATTAAGAGTCAGGTGGCTGGGCATGGTGGCTCATTTCTGTAATCTCAGCGCTTTGGGAGGCCAAGGTGGACAGCACTTGAGGCCAGAAGTTCAAGACCAGCCTGGCCAACATGGTGAAATCCTGTCTCTACTAAAAATACTAAAATTAGCTGGGCTTGGTGGTGCATGCCTGTAATCCCAGCTGCTTGGGAGGATGAGGCATGACACTAGCTTCAACCTTGAGGTGGATGTTACAGTGAGCCAAGATTGCACCACTGCATTCCAGCCTGGGTGACAGAGAGAGACCCTGTCTCAAAAAGAAAGAAAGAAAGAAAGAAAGAAAGAAAGAAAGAAA
>NW_016107439.1:1516040-1518071 GCF_001604975.1 Cebus imitator | reverse complement strand
GTTCATTACAGCATTCTACTTAACAGTGAAAAACTGGGAACAACTTAAATGTCCAATAGGGGATGCATTCATCAGAATATACTAGATTATTCTATAGTAAAAAAATTAAAAATCAGTGGCTTAACAAAGCAAAGTGTAAGTTCTTACTTTCTACCAGGTCTTCTCTGAATCTAGACAATTCCTAGGGCAATGTCTGTTCATGCCAAGATTCAGCAATCCAGGTTCTCTTGATCTTGTGGCTTTATCATCTCAATAGGAGGCCTTCTTTACTGTGGCAGGGAATAGAGGGCTAGAAGGTCTTACACCTGCAGTGAAATATTGGAACCCAAAAGTGATACAAGTCCCTTCTTCTCTCAACCCACTGGCCAGAGTTAGTCATGTGGCTCCAAATAGCTGCAACACAACAAAAAGTAGAATTTCTTTTATGTGTCCAAGGAAAGAAGAACTGGGTATAGGTGAGCACTAGAAGTCTCACCCCAAGAAAAGATTAAATGGTATATCCATGCTATGGAATACTACACAGCTGTTTAAAAGCTGTATAGGTAGGTAGATCTATGTTTAGTGATTTTTTTAAAAAGGTCTAAGACTTTAATAAGCGAATGTCTTAAGCAACTTGATCTCACTTATATTAAAAATATGTTTGTATATATTTATATGTGTGCAAATGAATAGCAAAGATTTGTCTAGAATGATACAGTCTAACAGTGGTTATCTCTGAGGAAGGAGTTGATTGGAGAAAGACTCAGATGAAGGGGACTTTCAAGTTTCCCTGTGTATTCTTCTACATTGTTTACCTCTTTTAAAATGAAGCTGTATTCACATATTTATCATGAATTTAAATTGGTTTTACATTTGTAAAAAGTAAGTAAACACATCTTGGAACCTGTCTCCTCTAGCAGTTCTATAACAGTCTTTGAGGTTGGTTTTTTTTTTTTTTCCATTAATGCAAATATATAAATTTTAGCAAATTAGTTGCCTGTATTTTGTTGTCATAGCCAGAGGCACTTAGTCACAGGAAGGACTTAGAATATATCACTATCTTCAGTCTATACCCTGGAAACAGAATCCGACTCCAAACTCTTGGCACATGTCTGCTGGGGAGTGTGCTCAGTCAGAAGCAATACTTATGAGTGGTGACAGAAGCCAGTATGGGCACAGAGAGAGACTGAACTGTCACACAGTTACAATGGAGGCCTTGGTTGACGGGACTGACCTTCAGTATTGCTCTGCCTTGAGGCAACTGCGCCATCCTCACCCAACAGCTCTTACTTAACTGAGGCTGCCCGAGGGTGCAGGTGTGACAGTGACCAAGGACTTCCCAGAGAGGACTAAGCTGGGCGCACTTCAGCCACCAACACATACAACAACTGGGGCAATAAGAGTCTCGGCTTCAAGTGGGGACCTGGACTGTTCCTCACTAAGGATCCCACTATCATCACATCCCCAACTTCACCAGAGAGTGATAGTTCAGTGGTATAGCAAAAGCCCAACTTGGGGAGCAGAAAACTAGGCCTCACCTAGCTTAGATATAGCATACCTTTAGCGAGTTTTTGTTGAATGAACAAATGAATGGTGCCAGCCTTGGGCCAGGCTCACAGAAGCCTGAGGAGCCCGTGAGAGTGGTTCAGGGTGTAGGATCCCTAAAGCAGAGTCTCCATACATTGCAGAAACAAATTCAGGTGAGTCTGGGCCTCAGATTGTCTAGGCCTCACCCTGTTGGTTTCCATGATTCTCACAGGCTTGGAAGGAGGGAACACAGGGAGGTCGCAGGAGGCTGATAACCCAGCCTGTGGATCGTCCAGGCTTTCTCCTCCTCCCCTTGCTTCCATCTGCCCCATCTGGTCATTTCTCTGCTCCCCAGCACTTCTTCTAAGGGCATCCATGGGAAGAAGAAGGAGATGATAAAGCTCTAGACAGATGCTGTGCCACTGGGGGGTAGTGGTGTAAGTCACCACTCAGGGCCAAGATTCTGCATTTCTTTTTCTTTTTCTTTTTCTTTTCTTTTCTTTTCTTTCTTTTTTTTTTTTTTTT
>NW_016107439.1:1483779-1515920 GCF_001604975.1 Cebus imitator | reverse complement strand
GCCTCCTGAGTAGCTGGGATTACAGGTACGCGCCACCATGCCCAGCTAATGTTTTGTATTTTTAGTAGAGACGGGGTTTCACCATGTTGACCAGGATGGTCTCGATTTCTTCACCTCGTGATCCACCCGCCTCAGCCTCCCAAAGTGCTGGGATTACAGGCTTGAGCCACCGCGCCTGGCAGATTCTGCATTTCTAACAAGCTCCCAGATGATGGATGATTCCCATGATGCAGGTCCAGGGACTACACTTTGAGTAGCTGAGGCCTTAGAGATAGAGATGACAGATATGGGTCACTGACTTAAGAGTCAAAATTATATATCACCATCACCACGTGACCCCTAACAGTTTACTGTGCTAAGTGCTTTGAACACTTTTTCTCATTTAATTTTTAAAGAGCACTCAAAATAGCTATTATTGCCATCCCCATTTTACAGAAGGAAGAACTGAGACCAGGGATTGTTAGTGACCAGTTAGCATGTGGTGAAACGGACTGCAGCGCAAGTCCGTCCGAGTCCTGGTCCTGAGTTCTTCACCACTTCACAGGAGAAAGAGCGTAGCTTTGGCACTGTCTCTTCTGTGATCGTGTCTTCTTGGAGGGACCTCGGCTCGGCCCCAGCTTGCTGAGAAAAGAAAGCCACTGGAGTCTTTGTGTCGCCTTCAGAGAGGGAGATGACGCCGGCTCGCGGAAAAGCTAATAGTAGATCAAGCAGCCTGTGCTCATAGCTGCTTTCCTGGCTTCGGGCAGCATCTTCCAGCTGAAGGAAGGGATCCACGCTGAGCCACCAAGGCGGCTCCTGGCCGCAAGTCCCGGGCTGGAGGGGCGGTCACTGAGGGGTCACTAAGGGCGCAGCGCGGTGCGGGGCGTGGCAACGCCGCCTCCGCCACGCCCACGTCCCCAGCTCAGCTGCACGCTCCTTGCACACAGGGTCTCTGCGCTGAGCTCAGCTGAGAGATTGCTTAGCTCAGCTTTGAAATCCAACCTAAATTCTCCCCCTGGGCCTGCAGACACTCTGGCCAGATGCTCTTCCCCAACCAGAGCTGGGTAATAGGAGGTGACAGGCTGAGCGCGGGGACTTGGGGGCGTGGCTGAGCGGCTGACAGCTAAGAGTTCCTCTTCCCAAAGGATGACGCTGAAGGCTGAAGGCTGGAGCTGTGTTCCTGCGCTTCTAGAGGGGCACAGCCGCAGGATGGGGGTTCAGAGATGCACCCTGGGGGATCATAATTTCATCTCTTTTTCTGGCCTTAATGTTCCAGCGTCTTCACATGCGGGGAGTTTATTTGCTGTGGGTAGCTCCTACTCCCTGGAGGGGAAAAAGAGTCCCACCTGCATCCTCAGAGTCCACTGCCGCAAACCCTGACAAAGTTATGGCAAATTTCTTAAGGTGGAAGACAAATTGAGGTAATACTGGTGACTAAATAAATAAATAAAAGTACATATTTCCTAGACAAAATGTTTTCCATTTAGCCCCCACCCCTCCCCTACCCCATATAGCACCTTGTGAAAATCAGCAAAAGTGTCCCTTTTGGGACAAGGCAGCAAATGGGGACAGGACAGGCAAGTGGGAGGGCACAGCCAGTCACAGGGGTCCTGGCTTGGTGAGCAGATTGTGGCCTACCTTTCAACAATAGTCTGCCCTGTCAGCTGGTGCCCTTGTGAAATGAACAACAGGTACAACCATACCAGGTGATTGATCTTCCTTTCCTCCTTCCTTCCTTTTCATCAGTTGCTTATTGAATACCTCCTCTGTGTTTCCTGCTCCCTGGCCTTCCCCTCCACCCCTCCCCATTGTGTAGGTGAGGAAAACCTAAAGATAAATAGGACATCAAGAGGCTTATGCTACAATGGGGGAGGCGGACATGTAAACATAAAGCACCAGGATATCTGATATCTAAGACTGCATAATTTATACATGTCTAAAATCAGGGAACTTGCTGATTCATGCCAGGGATAAGAGCTGGGGAACTTACCTCCTCAAAGACCAGTGCACAGTAGGGAATGCTTGGAAGTGTCACTGTACGACATTTGCTGTCCAGAATCCTGACTTTTCAGCAAGGGACATGGACAGTGTGAGCAGGGAAGAGGCCTTTGCTCTTCACACATCTTGATGGGTTTGCAACAGCACATTTGAGAGAAGGCTGCGTTTGCTTTATTTAAAGGAGGAAGTTTGAAGTAGAGGTGGTGGGGGCACTGTAGTAAGAGAAGAGAAGAATGGCGGGGTTCCGCATGGACAGAAGGCTGGAGAAAAATCTCCATAGAGGATGAATTTGTAAGTTATATCTGATATGAGCAGTCCTATTAAAATCTTTACTCCGTAACACTCCCCACCCCCAAATCCACTCATAATCTTGAGCTGCCTGGGGTAAAATGAGGAGACAAAGGAAGAGTCTGGATCCTTTAAAAATGTCGTGGGTCAAAACCGTAGGAGCTAGAGGCAAAGAAAACCATGAGAATATACATCCATGACTATTCACACAACTACTGGGGAAGTCTTTGGATTTTTAGGCCATGGAATTGGGGATCCAAGGCAATTTCAGGAAGCTCCCAAGACATCGGGAGGCCCCAGATGATACCTACATTGGAACACTAACATCCGTTAAATTTTTGGTTATATTTTCAACTCAGGGTCCTATTCAAATGCTTACAGCAGCAAGGGAGGTAAAGGAGTCAAGCAGGCTGGATGAGAGACAGCGGGGAGTGGTGGGCGCCACAGCGAGCTGCAGGGTGCAAGTCCTATCAGAAGGAGGCAATTGCCTCCCAGCTCTGGCGGAGTGTTACCTTTCAAGAATGCAAGCCCAATGTTGCCAGATTTTAAGAGAAGCCAGAAATGCAGATATTTGAGAAAAACTTCCTTTTTAAAAAAATGTAAACTAATTCAGAAAATATTTTTGAACTTCAAAGATCAAACAAAAGATGCCTCATGATGTATGCGGTTTCTAATTTAGAAGGCAGAAAAAATATAGGGATAAGATTCATTTTCACAACAAGTAATGAAATGAATGGCATTTAAGTGAGATATGACAGGAAAACTCTGATCTATGCATCCTAAGTCCAGGGCTTTAGACCCTGCTTGACTACTATTTGTCTGTGTGTTTACAATGAAATAATTTACAATCTCTTGGCCTTCATCTCTTTATCCATAAAATGAAGGCATTAAATCTGACATTTTTTTTAGAGTTTCAGTTCCGATTATTGAGGGGGCAGAAAGAACATATAAGCAGTAGAAAAATGAGCCCTGGGTGTGTTTCAAAAAGTATTGAATTTATTGACATTTATTTTGTGTCTGCAAGGTACATCGCATTGATCATGGAATTCTTGCCTACTGTGAAAAAGTAAACATAAACCCAAAAAGCACCTTAATTATTTTGCCTGCCTGAGAACAATGCTTTCAAAGAAGTAGGAGAAGAGCCTCCCCAACTGGGAGCTGTGTTACTGACACTATCAGCAGGTGAGTTACAGAGTCTGTCAGTGATGATAAGAGCACTGGGGTATTTCCTATTCAGGCTGATGCTGCTCCGAGACAGGAACCTAACTGTTGTTTGTTCAATAATACCAAGATATGTCACAGAACCTGTGGGGGTGTCCGGTATCTTTTGTCAGCTTAGAGTCAAACCCTGGAGAAAATATGTTGCAGACTGTTACAGATGTTCTGAGATTAAATGATGTTTTCCTGAAAATGCACGAGGCATGGTCTAGCAGTTTGCCTATTGGCAAACCGCCTCTTGCTGCCATCAAGACCTCACCCCCTCCCCCAGGCCATTATGAATAAGTAGAGCTGCCTCCCTGTTAACACTGTCCATGTCTGTTGCGGAAAAGTCAGGATTCTGGACAGCAAATGCTGTACAGTGACACTTCCAAGCATCCCCCACTGTGCACTGGTCTTTGAGGAGGTAAGTTCCCAGGGTCTTATTTCAGCTTTACCCTGAACCTCAGGACACTCTCACACTCTTGAGGGATTTGAGGATGAGTAGGTGGGTCTTATGATTACAAAAGGATGGGATAGGGAAGAAGTGGGGTTGTGTGGGAGGATGAGAGGTAGCTGCAAAAAAAATATGGGTGGGGAAGAGAAGATCCAAACACAGTGCTGAGATTAATTTTAGGAGGCAGTGCTGTTTATGGAACATTTCATTCTTTATAGCTACTGTCACATTCTAGTCATTAGACTGCATTTACTTGTGGGTTGTAGAAATTACTTCCCATGGGAAACTAAAGCAATTCCTTTTTCGAAGGATGCTTTGTTTTCTAGGAGAAGAAAGTAAAGCATATGACAGAGCAGCCAATATGTAACCTACCTAAGCAAGCCACTCTTGGCTCAAGTTTGCTGTTTAGCATGACCACATAAAGAAGTAACCAAGCAATGATGACAATGATGATAATAATCGCTAGCATGTGCTGAGCATCTTCTGTATGCCAAGCCCTGAACTGAACCTTTATACATGTGTTTCAGTCCCTATAGAAACCCTGGACATTATCATTAGCCCCATCTTACAGATGAGAAAACTGAGGCTTAACAAAACTGTATGTACTCAAAATAACACAGCTAGGGCTTAAACCTGATCTGTTCTGCTCTGAAGTCAATTCTTGTAGGCACTGACCTCTGAATATACATTTGGCTGAGAAGTCCTTTGTCATTTATGACATAAAATCTCTCCCAGCAAAAACTGCAGGAATAAGGATAGGAGCGCACAAAACGGACAACAGTACATTTGAAACTGGGGAAGTCCATGTGGATTTCAGTTTTAATCAATTACATCCATTAGGCGACAGCTGCTTCCCTTCTGCCCTCCAGGTGCCTGCACCTAGAGCTTAAAACATCTGCAAATTAAAGTGAGACTGTGCTGCTGTGTAAGGAAATGAGAGCAGCAGCTTCTGCTCTCTGCCACCTCTGCCATCCCAAATCCCATTCTTGCCTTGTTAGCATTTATATAAGACCTCTGGCTGCAGCACCAATCTACTGTACCTCTCTGTCCTGCGTCTTCTCATTTTGATTAGTTACAGTAGAGCTGTAATAACTGGCTTGATTTCTTCCCTTTACACCTGATAGAATACCAGGAGCTCCCTGGGCCCTTCCTCTGGTCTAGCATCAAGCCAGGATCAATCCCACCTGAGCGATGATTATTAATTAAATCCTTCTATCCTTCTATTCCATGTTCCAGTTTTCAAAGAGCTTTCAAACACATTCTGTAATTTGCAGGGACATATGAGTCAATGGGGGCCCAGTGAAAAGCTCCATGTGTCCCTGCCCCTATCACACAAAGTATTCCTCTTTTTTCTCTTGAGAGGAGGACTCTAGAAGGGTTTGGGTTTTCGCTGTGATGCTAGAAGGAGGAAGGGAATCCACACCACATAGCTCTTACAGTGTTAAGGAGAGAATTTATCGAAGAATAGGGGCAAGAGCCTTGGAGCCTCTAGAAATGCACCTTCCTAAGCTTGGATGCCTCCACTCAGGTGTCCTCTGGCTTCAAGGTGGTTGGAGATTTAAACTGATGCCTTGGAGTAGCCAGCCGCTGCCCTCACGGAGGGCACAGATCAGCACTCTCCGTTCCCATTCCACCGCTAGATCTCCCTCAGCTTGCTAGTAGCTCAGAGGGATGCTTGATCAACAGAGTCTCCCTGGGTGCTTAGCACATGGGGCCCTCCCAGCACTTGGATCCCAACTCAATTCCTACGTTGGACGCTTTTCCATCCCAAAATAAGAGAAATCTGTTCTTATTTAAACCACACAGTGGGGTGTGCCACATTGTTCAGCCAAGCACATTAATGAACCTTTGGAGATGTCAAGAGAAGCCAGAGTTAGTTTGAGAATAGGGGTTGGAGCAGCTGACGTGTGCTGCAAACTGATTCTCCAAAAAAGGTCTCTACGCTGGTGAGAGCTGAGAGAGGGAAGAGGCACGAGACACGACTTATAGTCGGAGGCAGATGCCTGAGCTGATGGAAATGCGCGAGGTGGTTCAGAAATGAAAGTTCAATATTTAACTTTTTGTTGTTTACAGCGTGGCTATGGGAAGCCCTTCTGTTTCCCAGTCAGTGAAGTCTGACTTATTAACATATGTGCAGAGTGAGTTGTTTTGTGCAAAAAGAAAGGGAAAAGAGAAGAGCTTCACGACTGGAAGCAGAGGAGGAGGACAGCTCCAGGAGTGGGATGTAAGGAGGATAGAGTGTGGGTGGAGCCAGGGTTTCCATGAGAACAGAACCCCAAAAGAATTGCAGGAGGCTTCTGGGTGTGGGATTGGGGAGGGTGGATGTGAGAGAGCGGGCTCATGGCGACACCTGGGGGATAATTGTCATGGTCTTGTGAGGTAGGCAGAGCAAGTGTTGGTATAACCCCATTGTATATATGGGAAAACCGAGACTCAGATAAGTTACAATACTTGTCCAATGTCAAGTAGGGCCTGGCAAGTAGGGAAACCCAGATTAGAATGCAAAACTGCATTCCTTTCCTAGCTGCAGAGTTCCTAGCGATAGCCACATTTGCCGGCTAAAAGGCATCCACTAGAA
Organism: Cebus imitator; assembly: GCF_001604975.1. Classification (NCBI taxonomy): domain Eukaryota; kingdom Metazoa; phylum Chordata; class Mammalia; order Primates; family Cebidae; genus Cebus; species Cebus imitator. The sequence goes on along the minus strand of NW_016107439.1, from coordinate 1,509,423 downwards.
GATAATTGAAGGTAAATGAGCACCTAGAGGTAAGCAGAGCTGCCTCTAGGCCTTGCAGTTTTACCCTTTATATGCTTTGGTATAACTCATTACATCAGCAGCCTTCTCATCACTGGGTCACTCTGCTATAAACTTCCCCATTAGCAAGCAGGAGGGAAGGAAAGGTAATTTTGATGCAAGGAACATTCCCAGAGCAGAGAAACTAGGTAGAACATCACAGCAGCGCAATCGGATGGGTGGGCAGAGGGTGGGAAAGTGGATGATCTGACTCAACCAGGCCCGAGCTATGCCCAACAGGGTCAGGGGTCCTCACAGAGCTGTCCTGCCTGAGTGTTCTTTTCCTCTGCAAAAATCCTGCCAGGATTCTTCTACTTTGGGACCATACTTCCTCTGACAACCTGCCTGGCCATGTGACTTTGATTTCTGCCTTGTGACCTTCTCCTCCATTGACTATTTCCTCCGTGCTGTGGATCTGTGATTAGGGACGTTTGTTTATTTTTTTCCCCATCAACACTCATGTCCTGGGCTGGGCTCCTGTGGGCCTTGCTTACTGGGTAATTGGTGGTTGATTCACGGATTGAAGCTTTCACCCTGAAACTTGTGATTCTCACATGACTCTGAACAAGAACCAAGCTGAACTTGGGCCATGCATCATTTGCAGGTGGCCTTGTTGGCTCATTTCTTGCAGCTGCAGGCTCTGGTGAGCAAGCATGGGACAAACCTGATGGCTTCTGTCCTTGGAGCTGCCCTGATGACTGCTGTCCCTAAGGCGATCACCTAATGACTTCATTCCCTGAGGCTGTCCCTGATTGCTTCTGTCCCTGGGGTTGCTCCCAGAACTCTGCCAGATGCTGAAGAGTGAGCAGTCAGGCCATAGAATTATAGAATGGAAAAGCAGAAGCTCTGAGCTGGAAGAGGACTTTGTGGTAGGGTACTCGTACATCTCTGTCTAAACTGGCCTCACTTAAGTCTGTTATCCCAGTATAATTATTAAGGGCATCTTTTTAATCTCAAAACATCCTAGTGTGGATAATAAATTATATATGATCATCCAACACTAGAGATCATCTAGACTAGTTGTTTTTATTTTCAAGTGTTTGCCTAGCCTTGAAGACCACTTCTTGAAAGAGATGCTTACTCCTGATCCCTAATGTGTAAAACAAAAAAAGGAGGAGTTGTCCAGGCTGAAGGTGGCAGAGAAGGCCGAACTTCCCCACTACCCTACCCTGATCTGCTATGACAGCCCTCTCCGCCGGCCAACGGAGGTCTTGGAGCTCAATGCATCCCTGGTGATACCCGCTACTTTAATCTTACAGATGAGGGAACTGAGGTCCTTGGAGAGGCTAAGGGACCACATCACTAATTAGTGGAAGAGCCCAAGCTAGAACTCAGATGTGCAGACTCCACTGTGATCTTGCCACTATGCCAAGTTTCCTTCCAGCTTTTCTAATGGTCTTAAAACTTTAAGTGGCTAAGTGTCCACTATTGTGCTAGTACTCTCTCTCTCTCTCTGTGCATGTGTGTATGCATGTAATTTTAAAATTATGTATTCTTTATAAAATTTCTTTTTTTTTTTTTTTTGAGACGGAGTTTCGCTCTTGTTACCCAGGCTGGAGTGCAATGGCACGATCTTGGCTCACTGCAGCCTCCGCCTCCTGGGTTCAGGCAATTCTCCTGCCTCAACCTCCTGAGTAGCTGGGATTACAGGTACGCGCCACCATGCCCAGCTAATGTTTTGTATTTTTAGTAGAGACGGGGTTTCACCATGTTGACCAGGATGATCTCGATCTCTTGACCTCGTGATCCACCCGCCTCGGCCTCCCAAAGTGCTGGGATTACAGGCTTGAGCCACCGCGCCCGGCCATCTTTATAAAATTTCTATAAAATTTTCATACTGGGAAAAATAGTCGTGATTTTAAAATTACACAGTTCACCCCTGAGAAGTCAAAATCCATAAAACCACAATAGGGGGAAAGCGTTGTGTTGAGGTACTTGGTGTGAATTCTATGCGTATTATTAAACAGTGCTTAGGGACAAAGGACTTTTCTAGAGCCTATATCCTTGAAAATATTTGGATGGACTTCATTAATCCTGCCTAGCAGCTCTCAAAAGTCAAACAGGAAGCAGCCCCCCAGGCTGGAGTGTAAAATAAACACGGTCCCTCCCAGGACCTCCGGGGTGGACCGGGTCCTCCCTTTGTCTTAGCTCTTCTTCTGAAGCAACGGTTGGCAAATCTGAACTGAAACGGAGTTTTATCCTGGAAACACAGCTTCTCCGAGCCCCTGGTCATATAGATAGTTGTCCACCTTTCCTTCTGCCTTCTGCTTCCACCTGCCCTCAGCTGGGACCCAGCCAGGCAATGTCAGCTTGAACCCTGGGTAGGAAAAGCAGATACCAAATGCAAATCAGACAGCAATGCAACCATTTTACAGCCTAGGGGAGGCCAACAGGAGGCAAGTTCAGGTAGAAGGCAGCCTGCTGGTGGCAGCTTCCTGCTGAGGGCAGGGTTTTGCTATTTTATTTTAACCTTGTTTCAGTTTGATCCAAGAGCTGTGTCTCAGGGAAACAAGCACCATAACCGTGGCCCATAAAAACCAATTTGCCCACAATCAGAAAGCAATCATTTCAATCTCCCAGTGTTGAAGAAAAAAACAGCCAGACACAGGCGGGGCGGGGTATGGACTTGCCCTTGTCCTTCTTACCTGCTGACTCAGAGGATTTGCATAGCTGGGATTCTGAGGAAACACCCAAGTCCATCAGTGCTAGAGTTCAGGGTATTTATGCAAAGCATATGTCCCCTGATCTGAGGCAGAGACACTCAAGGGTTTGATAGAAACAACATGGTAGAAATGAAATCTTACATTTGTGAAACCTTACTCTGGGCTCATTTTCCAATTCAAGTCTCACAAAACTCATCAGGTGGAAACTATGATTATCCCCATTTCAAAGATGAGCAAACAGGGCTTGATAAAGATTAAATGACTTCAGCCACTCAGCAAGAAAGTGGTGGAGTGAGGGAAGTTCCATCTCAGAGCCTGGCCCTGAAAGCAATCAGACCCAGCCACACGGAGGAACATCCAGGCTAGCTTCCCAAACTTCAGGGCTCATTCAGATCACCTGGGGCTTTTGTCAAAAATGCATGTTCTCATTCAGGAGCTCCGGGGCTGTGCCAGAAACCCTGCAATTCTAAGCAGCTCCCAAGTAATGTCAACGCTGCTGCTGGTCCGTGAAGGATCTAGGGCAGCCGTCAGCAAACTTTTTTTCTGGAAAGGATGAAATAGTAAATATGTATTTTATTTCATTATTTTTGTTTTGAGATGGAGCCTCGCTCTGCTGCCTAGGCTGAGGTGCAGTGGTGCAAACTGGGCTCGCTGCAACCTCCGCTTCCCAGGTGCAAGCAATTCTCCTGCCTCAGCCTCCTGAGTAACCAGGATTACAGGCACCCACCACCACACCGGGCTAACTTTTTGTATTTAGTAGAGATGGGATTTCCCATGTTGGTCAGGCTGGTCTCGAACTCCAGACCTCAGGTGATCCATCCGCCTCGGCCTCGCAGTGTGCTGGGATTACAGGCGTGAGCCACTGCGCCTGGCCGATAGTAAATATTTTAAGTTTTGTGGGCCACATCTAGCCTCTGTTGCATGTTCTCTCTCCCTTTCTTCCTTCCCTTTCCTTCCTCTCCTTTTCCTTTCATTCTCCATCCTCTATAATGTAAAATCACCCTTCGCTGTTGGCTTGTGGGTGCATTTGGCCGGAACAATGATTTGCTGTTTCTTGCCCTAGGACAGTATAGATAGAGAAGTTAGCATGCCAGTGGGCCCAGATGGGCACCCTTTCCCAACAGCAGCTATAAGATTCAGTCCTGTTCTCAATTAACTATGCTCTTCAGGACAGTAAGATGCCAGATAAGCTGTCTCCTCAGTGACCAGTCAGAGTTACAGGTAAGAGGAGAGCTGACATACCCCAGAAAGAATGCATCGGAGTGTAAGAGGGCTGGACTCTTAGGTGTTCAAGGAAGCACTAGAGGAGGATGGGGCAGCAGAGGGAGGGGAAACCTGCCACGCACACAGTGAACACTTCACCTATTGGGGCGGAAGGTTGTTGAGGGGCTCCTGTGACAGGTGGGAGGTCAAACTCAAAAACCCCTTCAACTCCGAGAGTTCAAGATCCTGTGATCCTCGCGTGCAAGGCTAATCTAACGTTGCCCTGAGATAACGGGCACTCTCATGATCTGATTGTCCTCAGGCTGATCAGCGATCGTGTCTCAGAGCAGCTGCCTCTTTATCTCTCGCCCTGCCTGGGAAGGGGAGGCTGAAATTCACTCCAGGGTGTCACTGCTCTGGGGAAAAAGGAAAATAACTCCACCTACCCCCCACCAGCTCAGAAGTAGGAAGCGAGGGCCGTCCGCTCAAGGCAAGGGCCTCTCTAACTACTGGGTAACCTTGTTCTTTTTCCTTCTCCTCGTAACTTGAGAATGAAGTGAAGTCATCTTACTTCCAGGAACCCAATCTAAAGAAATAAGCATGGATATGAATAAGATTTTTTGTCCTCTTTCAGGTGCAAAGAATCTACTCTGCCTGAATAGTCATTCAAGGCTTGGTTGAGAACTGGCTAAATAAAGTGAGATCACTTCTATACAAATAGAATACCATGCACATGTTGTAAAATGACTCTATGTATGTAATTAGCAAACACCCGAACGGTGGCTCTTTATGAACAATAGGATTACGTTTATGACTGTGGAATGAAGAAGGGACCCAGTGAAGAAGAGTGAGTGTCTCATGTGAAATGTTCTAAACTGCAAAGTCCTACAGTGACATCCCACCCTCAGTGGTAAGTCAGCAGCAGGGGACTACAGATCAGAGCTTCTCAAACTTAAAGGTGCATATTCATGGCCTGGGGATCTGGTGAAATTGTAGGCTCAGATGTAGGGGTTGCAGAGGGCCCTGAGATTTTGCATTTCTAACAAGCTCCCCAGGGTGGCCGATGCTGCTGTGCTACTGGCTCAGTACCTTACTTCATGAAGCAAGGCTCTGCTTACCTCGCAGGAGAAGGCGCTGGGAAGAGGAGTCACCAGCTTTGATAGGTTACTGAGACAAGATGGTGGGTTTAGTTTAGTGTATGTGTCTGTTGTCCTGAGAGTGTTGTTTTTGAAGAGGGACAAAACATGAAGTATGTATAAAATTGAAATCACCTTTATCAATAATAAATATGGCCTAGCAGAGATTCTCCTGCCTTTTTCCTTTTCTCCTCCCTATAGCTCAGTGTAGCCGCCCAATTTCTGCTCAGCAGTAAGTCCTGAGGTTGAGGTAGGAAGGAGGATAAGGGCACTCTGGCACCAGGCACACAGCTGGCCCCATGGATAGGTATCACCTGGGTAAGATGAGGAGCACCTGTGAGCTCCCTTAGGGACACACCCCCAGATGGCAGGTTTGACCCACACCAGCTTTAAATCGAGGTGGTGATTCTTTCTGAGCACCAGTGACCTGGATGCACCCCAGATGGTTAGAAAGCCACTCCCCTTTGATTACGCACTGGTATCTATCAGCCCTGAATCCTCTGTCCTGCTGCCACTTTCCTGCCCTGACAACCTCTTTCAAATGAAGGCAAGCAGGATTCTCTCTCCCTTACCACACTGCTTGAAATGGCCAGCACAAGCAGATTTTCTTAACGGCCCAGTAATTTTTTCACCGGCGTGATGGACAAGGGGGACCCACACAATAAGAACTTGTAACAGACTGTCAGCTCACAGTGTGGACTCTAAAACATTTCCACATGTTCTTCCTTGTAAGCATTTAGAGCCTGAGCATGTGCATAAATCAACTCCTGGTATCATTACTATTTAGCCAGCATGTATTCCACATTTTATATGTGTCAGGTACCCGGCTAGGTGCTTCCACATTTGTCATATGACTTTATCCCTAAAACAACTCCAGAGGCAAGATATTCCAAGGAAAATATCAAGGTTCGGGTTCAGAGAGAGTAAGTAACTTGCGGAAGGTTAGCACAGCTTATAAACAATAAGCCCCCAATGAAAGAAAGGAAGACAAGGAGGTGGTGAGGAGACGGCAGGGATGTGTTGGCAAGCCTCTTCTGAGTGGAGTCTGGGTGCAGGGTGAGTAACGTGCCCAGAGAGGTAATGGGGTCCTGCACACCTACCTGGAATAGACCTCAAATCATGCTTCCTAGACTACGGAAGAAGAGTTGTAGCCACTTCTTTCTTGCTAACAGAACTCCAGTTTTGTCCAGGTGGCAATGGGTCTAGCCCCAGGGGAAGAGTCATAGTTGATCTAAGCCGGTCGTGGTCATCTCCCTCCCTTTGCCAGTGATTGATTTACTTGTGGGCATCTGATCTGACACGAGGTGAGAAAGAAGACCCATGGGTGCTTCTAGGAACGCCCTTCTGCCTGATAAGAAAGAGGTTCGTAAAGAGAGGGCCCTTTCCCATGACCAACCCTCCTTCCTTCCTGCTTAGGCTGATGTATAATAATATGAAGATGTGATATTTTCCATTTAGACAACCATCTTATGACCACGAGGAGAAATGCAGCATACAGTGAAGATGGCAGAGCTAAACATGGAAAGAGCCAGGATCCTTGGTGAATTTGTTAAAAAGCCAAATGGAGCCTGGCACAGTGGCTCATGCCTGTAGTCCCAGCACTTTGGGAGGCTAAAGCAGGTGGGTTGCTTGGGCCCAGGAGTTTAAGACCAGCCTGGGCAACATGGGAAAGCCCGTCTCTACCCCCTCCCCAAAAATACAAAAATTAGCTGGGTGTGATGGCACATGCCTGTGGTCTCAGCTACTCGGGAGGCTGCAGTGGGAGGATCACTTGAGCCCAGGAGGCCGAGATTGCAGTGAACCATAACCATACCACTGCACTCCGGGCTGAGTGACAGAGGGAGACCCTGTCTCAAAAAACAAACCAAAAAAGTCATCTGGGACCATGGGACATGGTCCGCCTCTAGACTTCTCCAAATGTAGGATAATGTAGGGTCTTTACAATGTGGCCTACTATACATCAACTATTCTGTTACCTGCAGGCAAAAGCACTGCACACGTACAGGAGGCTTTCCTTGGCGAGGGACTAAGCATTCCCACAAGATGACTCTGTCCCAGACCCATGACTTGTCTAGAATTGCCTTCCATCTGGTCTTCCCAAGATCTTCTCTCTAGGGCTCCCTTTGTCCACAATTAGCGCAATCTAGCACTGGCTGCAAATCAGGGAAGGGCCTTCATTATTCTGCAAGGGACACTTTGTTTACTCTTTTACATTTCTTTCATCTTTGCAAAACTCAGCTCACCTCCTCATGATAGTGTGTCTCATTTATTAGGACTTAGCTGTGGTAGGCAGAATAATGGGACCCCCAAGGATGTCCATATCCTGATCCCTAGTAACCCGTAAGATGTTACCTTTCATTGTTAAAGGGACTCTGCAGATGTAATTGAGGTTAATGACCCTGAGATGGGGAGATTACGTTGGGTTTTTCGGGTAGGTGGACTCAAACCACATGAGATCTTAAAAGTGGAGAACCTTTCTGTACTCTGATCAGAGAGAGATGTGGCAATAGAAGGAGATCAGAGAGATGTGACATTGCTGGCCTTGAAGGTGGAATGTGGGCAGCGCCTGGAAGCAGAAAAAGGCATAGAAAACACATCATCCCCTAGAGCCTCCAGAGAGAAACACAACCACACCCACATCTTGATGTTAGCCCAGAGAGCCCTGTGTTGAATTTCTGACACACAGAAATCTGATTTCTGTTAACTATAGTATATTTGCAGTGTTAAAGCCACTAGGTTTGTGGTAATTGGCTGTAACGGCAATAGGTAACTAACATATTGGCCATAAAGTGCCTGGCACTACATTTTCCATTACTGTAGTATACTAGGTGTAGATATGGGTGGACCCAAAAAGATACTTGTGCAAATCCTGGCTCTGTTTCCATGTGATCTTGGGCAACCCACTTCAGTTCTCTGAGTCTCAGTTGTATCATCCAGAAAATAGAGATGAATAAGAAGATTTCTGTCTCATAGGTTTGTTGTGATATTGAATGAGGCTGTCCAAGTAACACACTTAGCATGTGGCTGGCAAATAACAGTCACTAGCTAAATGGTAGCTGCTATAAGGTTTACTGGAAGAGAGGGACTGAGGGTCTTGTACCTCTCTCTGTGGTGAGAAATGCCTTTAAAGCAGGCATGCTTCACATTCAGTTTGGAGTTGAGAGACCATGTGATGAAATGGGAAATATTTTAGACTGCAAAACAAGACTCCCTGGGTTTGAATCCGGAGAGTTATGTGACCTTGGCACATGCTTCAGCATTTTCAGATATCTTTCCCCAGAAGCAGACGCTGAAATAACCTGTGAGGGGAGGTAGATTTTTCTGAGGTGATTTCAGGAAATGTGCATAGGGAGTGGAAAAATAAGACGGGAAAGGAAGTGGCCAAGAAGAAGCGCATGTCGCTAAGCAGGTTACCACAGTGGAAGCTGGAGTGCACGCCCTGTGGGAAATCTGGGGACACATGTAGAATCCATGCCTCTAAATTACCACACTCAAGGGGTGAGGGAGCTGGGGCCATTCCATGCCAACTCCCATCTGTCATTGGTTGAGGGCCACGTCCAGGGAACAGTAATTCCCCAGCAGGCCTTGCCTGCCACACGAGGGCAGAGAAAGCTCTCAGGCCAGCCTATGGTGGCAGCAGGAAGTTGGGCCGGTGTGTGCCGAAGTGGTGAGGGCTGAAGGGAGATGGAGAGGAGTCCTCAGTGTTGCTATTTTAAAGATGAGAAAATTTAGTTTTACACAGTCCCATATTTTCTCAAAATGGGACAATGATAGCGTCTGCTTCGTAGAATCAGCGGGAGAATTGTGTAAGTGAACAAAGCCAAGCGCTTCCATCAGAGCTTGACATAGGGCAAGTAAGCACCGTTTAAGCGCTAGTTATCATCATCTGAAGATTTTTGCCGTTCTGTGGTGTAAAAGTTTGTTTATTCCCACCCCCCACCCCCCCACAATGCTTAGTGAAGCTGTTCCAACTCACAAACACTTTGGGGATATGGGGCCTTGTGGAGCGAAAAGTAGGGGCTAGCATTTGCCCCTGCTCCAACCACACAAACTCTCAATGATGGGCTTGCACAGCATCTGGAGGGCTTTGGGCTTTGGGGGCATGGATTTGGGAATGGGAACCCAGCTCTTTCCTCTCTCACAAAGGACATGAGGCCACAGATGCTGTCTGGGTTGTACACTAAGTGGCAAGCCTCTGAAGGTAGAAACTGTGTGCTCCTGGCTGGAGTGCCCCAGCTTCTTCCCCGCCACATTGTAGACACTCAGGGATTGGCTATTGAATAAGGAAGCATGAAAACAGCTTAGAAAACCAGAAAGGGAAATGTTTCCACCTAAAATCACAGGTGATTGATATCAACCTACGTGCAGCCCTCACCTCACAGCCTCTTATTTCCCTGGGCGCTTGGCTACCAGGACGCAGGAAGCAACCTGCACCTGACCCCCTGATGTTGGCAATGGGATGAGCTTTCTGTTCTCGGCAGCCTCTTGTAGAATACGGGGACTCAGTGGTATTTATACCAACACACACATTTTAAACAGGCCCTCACTTCTTCCTGAAAGGAATCCAAAGACTGTTGGAACTGAAAACATTCATATTTATGTATCACCACTTATTGAGGGAACACAAAGTGCTCGGCAAGCATGATCTCATTAGTGCTCACAACAGCCCTGAGGGAAGGAGTTGGCAATAATTTCCACCCCCCTTGGAGAGGTGAGTATATGGAGGCCCAGAAGGCCAGGGAACACACTCCAGAGCCACCCAGTAGGTGCTCCGGGGAGCTGGGCAATGGCAAGGAAGTGGGGGGCTCAAGGGAAGTGTCACATGCTGAGGACTCCACGCTCACTGCAGTGTCCAGGGAATGGGCAAAAACCTGGAAATACCCCACATGTCTCTCATGGTGAGATCTGATACATACCTGATGGTACTAACAATGAAACACTGTTCAGGTGTTCAGACAGATCCATGTTCTATGCAGAAAGACGTTCTAAGACATTTAGATGAAAAATGCAAGTTTCCAAGAGTATATATAATATAATCACTCAATACTGTTAAGTAAATGTATAATATGAAGGGGAAATTTTAAAAGAATGAATACCAAATTCTAAAATCCATTGTCACCTAGAAAGTATTAAAAATAGAAAATAAGACTATTAAAATATGCTTAGATTTTTTTTCTTTCATTAAAAGAGAGCGCCAGGAGTGTTTTCCTTGATGTGAAGGATTTGGAGAAATTCCACCAGACTTTCTATTTAGTTCCTGCTACACAGTAAAATTTGGATCAGATATTCTATTTTGTAAACATATGGTCCTGTGTCTGCAAACCCCAAATATAAAATGAAATCTTTCTGTTTTCTTCTTTGATGTTTTTAAACATGAGCTAGACCTGTTTAGCATTTTTACCTGAAAAACTTTAGTAGAAGGTAAAACAACCCCACCCTGACAAAGGATTTAAAATGTCAACTACTCAACATTTTCACGAGCTTCTACTAAGCAATAGACGTAAATTTTGTTACATCACTAAATTTTAAAAATTCAGATCACTGTGCTTTACAATGTGAATGTTCTTAACACTACTGAACTGTACACGTAAAAACGGTTAAGATGATAAATTTTATGTTGCATGTTTTTTGCCACAATAAAAATTGCCCAAAACCAAAAAAACCAAAGCAACCCTAAACTCAGATCCCTTATGTCTAAGGTAGAGTACAGTGCAGGAAGAGAAAGGGTGGGATCCAGATGAGTTGGATTCAAGTTTCAGGTGTGGTTCTTACAGCACCGGGCCTTGGACAGGTTGCATTCACTTGTTCTGTTCCTCTCACCTTTCCGAGTAGCTATCACTTGCCAGGTATAGCGGAAGGCACTGAGATACAGTGGCCCACGAAAGGGGTGGGTCCCTTTCCTAGTGGGTGACCTAACTTCTCTTAACCACAAGTGCCTCCCAGAAAATAAAAAATAAGACTGGGCTCAGTGGCTTATGTTTATAATCCCAGCACTTTGGGAAGCTGAGGCAAGAGGACTGCTTGAGGACAAGAGTTCAAGACCAGCCTGGCCAACATATTGAGGCCCTGTCTCTGTTTCATAAAAAATAAAATACATTTTTTTCCAAAAATTAAAAGAAATTTTTAAAAAAGAAAATGAAAGCTAATAATGCTTATGCTGCCCATGCGTCATGAGAGGCAAAGAATTTGCTACCAAAGCTACAACTTGACTATAGGTATCAAAAAAAAAAAAAAAAATCTTCATCTCCTGGGAGCCAGACCAATGGATAAAAATCTGAATTGAGACCCACTTTCTGATCAGGAGCAGGGCCTGCCAGCAGCATTCTGTCCCCCAGCCTTTCATGTGTCCTTGCCGATGGGGCTGGACAAATGAAGGTCACATTTGTGACCTGTGGTGAATTCACAGAGGAGGGACATTGGATAGTTACCGCAGGAATGAGGCAGGTGTGAGGGAGCTGCCAGGGAGGGCACGGTGGGGAGTGTTTATTGCCCACGCCCTGAGGCGGTAGTGATAACACTGATGATGTGATGATGACTGTACCAGGCACTGTTCAAGTGCTTTGCATGTACTTACTTAATGCTCGTGATGACCCTGCGACAGCCCTACTTTTATTATTCTGTTATTATAAATTAGGAGACTGAGGGGCAGAGAGAATTAGCTAGCTAGAAAGTGGTAGAGTTGGAGTTCACACACAGACAATTCAAACATCAACCCTGGCTGGGCATGGTGGCTCCCACCTGTAATTCTAGCACTTTGAGAGACTGAGACAGGCAGATTGCTTGAGCTCAGGCAAAAACCCCGTTTCTACAGGCAATGCAAAAATTAGCCAGGCCTGGTGGTGCACACCTGTGGTCCCAGCTACGCAGGACGCTGAGGTGGGAGGATTACCTAAGTCTGGAAATGTCCAGGCTGCAGTAAGCCACTATTGCACCACTGTACTCCAGCCTGGGTGACTGAATGAGACCCTGTCCCTATTATTCTTCATATTTTGTGGATAAGGAAACTGACGCTCAGAAAGGGACTTGCCTAGCCCTCCATGTAGGGAGCTAGATTTGGCCTTTTTGGGATTCCAAAGCCTGTAAAACATGACACTCTTTTGTCATGACCCAGGCAGTGAAAATCTCCAGGACAATGAGGCACACCCTCAGGCTGATAGCTGATGGCAGAGTCACTGTCACCAACCCCACTCTGTGTCCTGGCTCCCCAGGCTAAAAACAGGGCCTGGGGAGGGGTAACGCTTGCGTGGCTTTCTGCCAATGGCAGATGGGACTGCTTCACCACCATCTGTGAGTGCCCTCATTCCTAGTCCCTGAGCCTTAATACTTGTCTGGATATTCATTCATTTATTCAACAAATATTTATTGAACTCTTTGCTGGGTCCTGTTCTAGGTGCTGGGGATTAAATCATGAACCAAACAGTCAGCAATGATTATGAGCTCGGGTTCCAGGGTTTACACTCTTACCATCCTCCTTCTTACCCCATCCTTGTCTGTACCCCATTTCTTTCTATAAATAGAGTCCCTTTTTGACCTTTAAGTATTGACACGGTCCATCTGCAGGGCTCTGCTAGCCTAAATGGTGCCTATGTGCAAATGAAAGCACCCCTCAGAGTGCACGCAGCCTCACAGGCCCCCGGCTTCGAGAGTAGAGAGTGGGCTGGATTTTAGCCTTCATGCACCCTCCAACCTAGGCGTCTTTGGATGGGACACAGTCTACGTTATGGCAAGTAGTAGCCCCCTCTTCAAGCCCTTCCAGAGATTACAGATGTGCTCCTGATACCCAAGCCCAGTGTCTTCAGGTCCACTGTTTCCATGTCCCACCTGCTTAGCCAGGTCCCCCATTCACTTCAATACCCATAAGCCGGGCCCTAAAGACCTCCAGCTCTTTATCCATTGCCCCCCGCTAGGCTGGTCAGACACATCTTTTCCACCTCTCTGGACCCCTTTCTTCTTCTCCTCTTCTTGTCTGCCATCTGCTGGGACATCTCCCTCCCAATGTGTAGTTCTGCTCCACCCTCAGGCCAGGGTCCAGCCATCCCTGCATGTGCTTTTCACGTTTACATCCAGAAGCCATTGTGACAATGGGGCCGCTTTTAGGGTGTCCCAAACCCTCATGTTTGGTTCACAGAAAGGCAGTGAAGTCCTGCTCAAAAGCTGGATGGTATAAAACACACAACTATCGGGAGGCCCTCCTTCCTGATTCCATTCTGACATAGACGGAAATGCCATGTCATGACTAGGATGTTATTTAGAAGTAGCTCAAAATATAGAACAGATATTATATAATCTTTCACAGAGAAACGTTGTGGTTTTAAAAAATCAAATTCTTCCTATTTAACTCATGATTGGATAATTCACCTGCTCAACCCCTGCATCTTCTAAGAAGACCCTGGCTGGGCATGCCTTCCAAGAAGCTTTCTCAGATTGCCTCCCCTCCACCTCCCCTGTCTGCCAGCCAGAGAAGGGTTAGTTACCCTCCTCTGCAATCCTCCAAGAGCACCCAAACTTGCCCACCATGACACTTATCACATTGAATTGTAACTGCCTGTTTGCTTCTGTACCACCACTAGTAGACTGTAAGTTCTGTGAGAATCTGTACCAGGCCCAGCTCACCTTTATATCCTCAGCACCTGACAGAACCTAACCCCTAGCAGGAACTTAGCAACTGTTTGTGAAATAAATAAAATGTATTTGTATGGGGAAGAAAATGGCATCAATACCAAGCTGGAGTTTTCCCCAATAATGGACATCCTGTTCTCTGCTGGGAGGAGTGGGGGAAATAGAAATTGTGGCTGCTCTCAGATCCCCTAGACAAACCTTCATAAATAAATCAGAAATTACCATACCATATAGCAATTTCATCCATCCATCCATCCACCCATCCATGCATGCATGCGTGCATTTTTTTCTGGTAGCCATTTATCGAACATGTCTATATGTCTCATCACTGGAGATTCCACAGTAGAAAAGATAGTCAAAGAGCCTGCCTTCTTGGAGCTTACCTTCCAGTGACAGTGAAAGGGCAGATAGACAACAATACCTTCCCTAATTGGTAATTTATATGACAGTGAAACGTCACAGCTTGAATGGTTTTCATTGGCCCCAGCTACTTCGCAGAATAGTATAATGATTAACTTGTCAAGCAGTGGAGTCAGACAGGTTGGAAGTAAGTTCCTAAGCTATGACTTACTAGTTAATTTACCTTTGGGCAAGCCACTTGACCTCTCCAAGCCTCAGTTCCCTCAAGCGGTGATAATAACAACAGCACCTACTTCCCTGTACCTGCATGCCTGCATAAGAGGAAGGACAGCAAATGTTAGCAATAACTATTCCTCACCACTTAGATGCTTTGGGAAGGGATTCGATACTCTCTGGACATCAGTACACCTGCACTTCACTAACATTAAGGTATTGTTTTCATTTTTTATTTTCACCGACTTGTTGTGGGGTGTAACTGGCTTAATTTAGTCCTCTGGGTTGTGCTGTATTTGCATGTGATCTTTGAGCTCAGCCTCAGGTCCCAGAGCCCCTGCAGCAAATAGACTGTCCATAGCCTCAAGCAGGAACACAGCGCAGGCGGCAGTGGGGACTCCAGCATGAAGGATTCTGCTTGGGTTCTGGCCATTGAGGATACATGGAAGTCTTGGAGCTGATTTCCCCTTTTTATTGAACTTGAAATAGCTATGATAAACAAAGCAGATTTTAATCAATGACATTATAAACAAAAGGCACAGATGGCATGGGAAGATTGAGTGACAACAGCAAAATCCTCGGGGTGCCCTTGAACTCCCCTTGTTGGGGGAGGTGCTAAAGACAGGGCCCCCTGCTTTGTTTTGTTCTTTGCATTTTTGAATTCCAGGAACTCCTTTCCTTGAAGTCTATAGCTTCCATCAACAGGATATTAGTTGGTAAAGTCTATTTGAAGCCACAGAGGAAGAAACTTTCAATCAGGATCTGAGCAGGTCAAGGGGGTGATTGGCTGTCCAGAGGATATGCAGCAGGAAGAGAAACCAGAGTTCAAATGAATGGGGGGAATACAAGGGTCCTTGTTGATTCTGGAAACATTAAATAACAGAAGCAAAAATAAGAAAGAATGATGGAGCAAGTTTAATAAAGATTCTACTAAGAAATCCTAGATTCACTTTATTTTTATGCCTTCTCTTTATTATTTGCTCCTACAAAGCACATACGAACACAAATACTTCATATGGGCATACATACTTCAAAGCACGCACAAACACACCTGCCTCACGACTAAAATCTAAATCAACTTTCACATATTTCACATTAAACCATGACCCAGTGTTAGGGAGTCACCTGACCCAAACAAAGCCAATCATATTTTGCAGTCCTGACCCTAAGCTTCAACCACAGTGGAATGGCCTAATGAACCAATCAGAGTTTTTCCCCAGGAGTTTACAAGTAGAACTAAGCGTGAGTCGTTTGCCTGCTGCAAGGCCAGAGTACTTGAGGGCATACACCAAAATTTTAAATTAGGAAGGCAGAAGAGAGGTAGACCTTAGTGAGCTCTGAGATGAAAAGAGCTAAATTGAATGCTGAGAATGGGCTAAATTGGATCCTTGGGGCTATCTAAAAATGGGTAGATCAATAAAATCAAATTTTCCAAAGGGCTTGTTTTCTGTTAACTCATATGTGTGTTAGAGAAAGGATGATACACCATGGAGCAGTGGTTCCCAAAGTGTGGCCCTGGGACCTGGGTGGTAGTGGAGGGGGGAGGTACCAAAACATTTTCCGGGGATCTGCAGAGGCAGAGCTATTTATATGATAATCCTAAGGCACTGTTTTTGCCTTTTTGAGTCTCATTTTCTTATGAGCATAAAGTGGAGTTTTCCAAAGGCTGCATGACATATAATGTTGCAATAGACTGAATAAAGAAGCAAATATGAGAATCTGGACTGGCTTCTATCAAGCCAGACAGTAAAGGGATTTGCAAAAAAAAAAAAAAAAAAAATGTAAAGCAATGTGACTCTTCTAGTTCCATAATTTTTGTTTTTGAAAATGCAATTTTTATGAAGTTTGTATTAATATAAACAAACACTATGATTATTATTGTTGTTCCTAAATAATAAATACGTTTTTTCAGTTTGAATTTCTAAAGTAGCAAATGTTCATAGACACACAGATATCAACACATGCTGTTTTGTGTCCCGTTAGTTTTCAGAATGTGAAGGATCCTGAGACCACAAAGTTTGATAACCACTACATCACAGGGTTTAAAAACCATGACCACATTTTTTTCCAGTGTTAGAAACAATATGGGATACACCTAAATTCTTTAAAAGGGAAGCAGCAGCCATGGGAAAAAGGGTTTATATCCAAGGCCATGTTACAGGTTCAGTCGCATCACCTTCATGCAGGTAAAAGATTGGGCATCAGACCACAGAAGATGGTCTTGGGGAAAGTCTGGTTTATGGTAGTTCCCGTGGAGTCGGAGATGACGCTGCATCAGGGGCCTGCCTGATGACCTTCTTCTGCTTGGCCATGTCCTTTCATACATGGGGAAAGATACCCTGCTAAGCAGAGAAGCTGAGGAGGACTCTCTCTCCTCCAGGCCCTAGGGCATGCGTTCCCTGGGAGAGACAAATTCCAGACTCCACAAAACTGACCAGTAACCTAATGGCACTGGCTCCCATTGAAAATCAGACCTACCTGGTGTTAAAGAAATAAGAAGAGCTGTGGTGTGCCTTGCCTATTTGCATGGGAGCTCTCCCACCTGTGGAGAGGTATAGCAAATTGACTTCTTGGGTCATGCAGAAACCACGTGCTTACTGCTACAGGGACAGGTTGAGCACACAGCGAATTTCCTAGGCCCAAGTCTGGTGCTGGCTAGCTGGCTCTGCCCTTTGCACGCAGATATGTGATCCCAGTCCAGCTAGGGGCCTCTGCTTCTAGCTTAGTGGGTTGCAGGCTCCCAAACCTCTTTGGTCCTTTGCCAGTGGGTCTTGTCCCTGGCCCTTCCAAGGTAAGCCTCTGTTAGAGAAATAAAACAAGTGTTGAATCGAGATCTCAGAAAACCTTTCAAGAGACGTAAGAGGGATCGAGAACCTGGGCTTTTCATTTCACATAATGCTAAACGAATCACTTTATTGATCCAGAAAAGCAAAATGAAGGTGTTTTTTAGGCATTGCGTGTCTTTGCTTATGGCTTAGCCAATCCAGGAAATGATCGGAGGGAGCTGGGAAATGGATTGAGGTCAGGTCATTTCTGTTAGTGAAGTGATTCTTTGCTGTATTTACATTCATCTTCTCAAAAGAATTTGTTAGGTTATAAAAATACACAACAAAATAATTAAAACTGAGGAAGTCAACCAGATTGCTTTTCAAACAACCTGAACCCTCAGATTTACTGAAAATAAAGAAAAAGGAAAACTTGGGAATTTCCAGTGGAGGAAGACATTTAGCTTCAACAACAATTACTAACATCTCTGCGGAACTATGAACCTGAATCAGGGAACTCTGGTTAAAATGGAAAGGAGAGCTAATTTCCAGTACTTGAACATATGTACACATGTGACTTCCTAGATTTCTGTTGAAGTCTTAAAAAAAAAAAAAAAAAAAAGAAATTTAAAAAAAAAAAAAAAAGAAAAGAAAAGAAAAGAAAAATACCCCCAAATACTTTAACCCTAAATTTTCCATTTGAAAAAATTAATCTCAAATAAATAAATAGGCCATCAGACCAAGGGATCAATACTGTGAGAAAGTAAGAAAAAGTTTGGCCTAAGGTCAGTATGCAGACATTTGTAGATGGAAGGCCACATACTTCATCTTGATCTTTCTAGCATCCAGCACAAGAAAAAGAACATGATAAGCCAAATATTTCCTGAGGTTCATTAGACAAAAACAGACTGTCAGTCAGTCCTTGGTGTCATAGAAGTTAAGCCTCAAGGCAAGGAGGCAGACAGGTTCAGCTGTTTAATTTGACTACTTTTCCTGAATTGATTGGAAGTCCTTTGTTCTTGACTTCGCAGAGGTGACTTTAACAACTTAGGAAACTTAGTAATGTCTAAAAATAATTTTCTAGCCAACTAATGATCATCGGATTTGGGTATGTGTTTTTTTTCCTCTTCTTTCAGCATGGAAGTATTGTAACCATTTATTTATTTTATTTATTTATTCATTCATTTGAGACAGAATCTCTCCCTATTGCCCAGGCTGGAGGGCAGTGGAACAATCAGAGTCCACTGCAGCCTTGAACTCCTGGGCTCAAGTGATCCTCCTGCCTCAGCCTCCAGAGCAGCTGGGAATATGGGTGTACACTACCACACTTGGCTAAATTTTTATTTTTTATTTTTATTTTCTGTAAAGATACAGTTTCATTATGTTGCCCAGGCCGATCTTGAACTCCTGGGCTCAAGTGATCCTCCTGCCTTACCTCCCAAAGTGGCACCCAGCCCTAATCCTGACATTTAAACCGAATCTGGGGAAAAGGGAAAGCCTGCGGGGAAAGGGGGGATAAGCAGATTCAAATGGCAGGTGTCATTGGAACCACTAAGAACTTTAGAACCAGGAAGGTTTGAGTTATGGTTCCGGCTGTGGCTTATTGGCCAGGCCGTTTTGGGCAAACTATTGAACTCCCCGAGCCTTTGCTTGGCCATCTGTAAAATGATCACTATAATAGTATTTACCTCATAAGGCTGCTAAGAGGATTAAATAAAATAATGCATGTAAAATATTTAGCAGAGTGCCTTGTCCATAATAAGCACTCAATAAATACCAGATTATGATACAAAGAACGCTCACTATACAGACTCATCAAATCCTGATGACAATTCTGTCAATTAAGAGGACATTTATTATTACCTTATTCTGTGGACTGAGAAAGAAATAATTTGCCTAACACACACAGAACCGTTTGGTAAAAAGATGGGTTACCTATAACATATAATCTAAATATACATATATATGTGTAATAATATATAATCTAAATAAATGAGCTACTCTGAAAGACCTGCAATTCTACCACTAGAGATTAATTTCTTTGTATGAATCTTTCTTTTAAAATGTGAATGATAACTCAAGAGCCGTAGCATATTAAGAGTCTATGGTTTTATTGGGGGGAGCTGCTCATCATAGTCCGTAATACATAACTAGAATATAGTAACCTTATTTTGCTTCATTGTATTTATTTTTACAATTAGCATCTATTAATGACAAAGGATATTGGTTGCTCATTTACAATGGTAATATATAATTTTTAAAAAATAAATGTACTAGAGATTTAGAGTTGGTTGACATAAATAAGAGCATAAGTTTAAAAAATTCAGTTGTCAAATGAATAATGCAATGTCTGAATATCTGCAGTTTGAAAACGGCAGCTCCATGGGGTGAAACATACGCTTGGTCTTGTCCCAGGAGGCATTCTTTGCTGCGGCATCTGCTTAAGTTTTTAGTGTCTTTCTTCAACATTTCCTATCTCTAGTCACATAGGAATACTTGCGCTTCCTCTTTCGGGGCTTTTTTTTGTCTCTATATAAGCTGTTTTCACTAACTGGAATGTTCTTTCTTTTCTCACCTCCTTGACAAATACATTTCTGCAAGTCCACTCTGCAAAGCCTTTCCAGTCCTGTAGCAACAGCCCTGCTTGGTCTTTCTCAGCACCTCAAGCAGGGTGGATCCCTGGTCCATGGGCCTGAGGCACCTTGTGCTGCTCCCTCGGAGAATATCCCCACAGGAGGATGACTTCTTCTGGGGACTCTGCTCTGAGTGTGCTGATAAATAATGTATAGTCTCATTTGGCAACTGCATGGTTTTATAAATATTTATATCATCACACTTGTAATTATGTTGTTCAAGTCTGTATCTTTTCCAATTTGTGTATGAGTATAATCCACTAGTGCATAAAAATCTACAACTATTGTTATGAATTTGTAAATTTCTCCTTATAATTTGACTTGTTTTAATGTTGATGTTTCTACACGTATTGTTTGGGGCCTACAAGTTCACAGTTGTAGTGTCTTTTGGGTTGGTTGTGACCATGTTCTCTGCATCTCTGTAGCCAACAGGTAGCTACGTGTGGAGTCAAGGGCAGAATTTGTTAAGAGTTAGCTCTTTACAAGCAATTCAGGGGTCTTGTGTTCAGAGAAGAAAGAGAGCATTTCTGCTGGTGGCAGGGCTCTGTCCCCTTCAGATTCTATAGGTCAGAGCCCAGAGCCACTCGGCTTTCCAAGGGCCCGTGGCAATGAGTAACCTGTAGAGAAGAAAAGGATTGGCTCTCCAATATGTAAAGAAAAACATAAAACCAAAATTAACAAAAATGTATTGTCTTCAATCATAGCTAAATTTAATATTCATCAACTTTTACTACATTTGAAAATAATGTGTCACACAGAATAGATTTTCTCATCTTACCCAAATTCCCAAGGATAAACAAAATAATTCGCCAAAAGTTATGGCCAATTGTAAACTAAATAAATTTTAATTTGCTAATAATATATAATTTGATGAGCAAAGTTATATTTAAATTTTTTAGAGCAGAAATGTCACACTTACTGTGCATCTTAACATCTTTGATGTGAAGGTGGAAAAGTACATGGGACTATGAGCATCTTAAAATGTCCCAGGTTAAAGGGATCTTAGGGACATCTTGAAGGAGATGGCATTTGAGCTGGGTCTTAAAGAAATGAGTAAATCTTTGACCAAAGCAGTTGGAGAGGAAGAGGACATTTTGCACAAAGAGCAACAGCACAGAGGCTGAAATGCACACGGAGGTTTAGAGGATGAAGAGAAATTTGCTTGGGAAGAGGGGATGGGAGCTGAAACTCTCCAACCCTGAAAGGCCTTGACGGCCTTCGCTGAAGGTTGGGATATTACTTTCTGAAATATGAGAAACAAAGAACAGCTCCACAGTCTGAAAATGCCTCCCTGGGTCACCTGTCACTAGAAACATATACAAAGGTTTCTCTTTCCCAGATGAATTTGTTTTCATTTCAGCCTGGGCCATCTGGCTTCCAAGGCATATAGTATGAGAAATCAAGAGGCCAAGAGGCCAGAATAAGCAACTGTCCCCTCTCACCCCTGCACGCCTATCCATTAACACACAATTAATCCCCTGGCTTTCTCAAAGCCGGGACCTCCTACTTCTTTCACTCCTCGGCAATTAAATCCCTGCCAGTTAAAAGGCCAGAGAGGACAGGTGTGTTTCACACTTGGTTTCACTTTCCTGCAAGGTGCCAGACGGCAGCCCCAAAGACCACAGACTTCTTTGTTCATTTAACAGCATCAGTTTCTAGCCAGACAGTCTCTCTGCCTGCTGGTAGCCTCAGGTGTGACTAGGAAGAACAGGGGGCCTCATTGCTCCTGCTAATTCCTCTACTCCAAGGCTTGACATATTGAGACAAGCTCCTCCTGGGAAGGCAGCATCTGAGGGCACTGCTCTGCCCTGGGAATCCATCCATTCATTCATTCAGTCAACACCATTCCTTGAGGCTGAAAAGCCATCCAGTCTGCTACTACATGGGAGATACAGTGTAGATGAGAAATGGCCCTTGGCTCTTCAGGGATTACAGGCTAGTAGAGGGGATACTTACAGAGTTTTATATAACATATATATAATGCAGAGTTTATATGTATACATAATACAGAGCTTTATGTAATGTAGGACGCATACCAAGACAGACATTTATTTGCAGCTTATTTATATACTAATTGATATATAGAGTTAACAACTTATATAGTGCTTATTAAATAGCACTATGAGTGCCAGATACTGTGTGAAACCCTGAACAAATATGCAGTCATTTAATCCTTATGAAAACCCTAGCTAGGTATTACCATATCCCTATTTTACAAATGTGGAAACAGAGGCATTAAAAGCTAAAGTATGACAACTTGCCCAAGTTCATTCAACTAGTAAATCAAGGAACTAGGATTTGAAGCTGGACAGTTCCACTCCCAAGTCCATAATCTTGATCACTCTTCTATGCCACAGAGAATACTTTGCTGTTTGACCCAGAAAGGGGATTTCAAAAGTGGAAATGGCAAGCCAGTTGATGAGGACAATAGCAAGAATAGCAGCAATCATCTACTGAGCATTTACTCTATGCCAGGTTTTGTGCTAAGGAATTTACACAGGTTATGTCATTTCATTCTCACGATAATTCCTTGAGGAACCATTGTGATCAACCCAGTTTTACAGATCAGGAGAGTGAGGTTTGTAACAGAGCTGCCAGGTGAAAGATTGGCAGTCTGACTCCAGGACCGAAAGTCTTCCCTGGCGTGCAGGCCTGTGAGCCACATTTGAAGGCAGACGCTGCTTGGTGCCCCTTCAACGTCACAGTATAGGAAGTGTATGTCTCTGTTTTCCTGACGGCCTGCCACTCAGTGAACTCAAGCTCCAGATCTCCCCCCAATTCATTCCCTGAAATGAAAGTACACATGGTTCCAAGGATTTCTGGAGCTTGACTAGAAAAGGGTTCATGGCCATGAATGCCAGGGGCCCAGACTTCAGGGCCCGCTGTCCCTCAGCACAACCTCAATGCTCATCATTCACCAAAAGTCAACTGAAGGCCCAAATCAGGGCTGGCTTGGCTGCAGGGGTGAGTGGAGCTGCAGGGTGGAGCTTTCCTGGCTCTGACCAAGGTGCAGCTGCATCTCAGGGAGGAGAAGCCTCTCTGTAGTTGTCGCCTTGGAAGGGGCACCATTTTCTAATTCATACAAACACTCCGTGTGTGTCAGCCACTGGACTGGGTGCAGGCGTACCTTTGACTGGAAGGGCAGGATATGACCTAAAGATGCTCTAGAGAGTTGAGATAATAAATCACGTTTCCTGACAGTTTCTCTGGCCTCATTTGACCTCCTTCACCAAGACAGTGAATCCCGGCTGCATTACCCAGGGCTTGGGTTTCATCATTCATCTGGCAGAAGGGCAACGTCCCAAACACGGAAGAATGGCTAAGCCCTGAAAAACAAGATTTCATCAGGAGTGATCCTGGGCAGACACCTGGGGCAGCAGAACTCGTGGGAAGGAAGAAAGAAAGGCCCCCAAATCAGGTGGGAAGGACTGCCTGGCAGATGAAAAAGGAACTAGGTTGTAGGGCCTGCCAATCAAATCTTTCTAAGAGCCTTTGTGGTTGGGAGCCAAGCACCCTTGACTGCCACCGCGCCAATAAAAAAAAAGATTGTAAAAGCAACAAAGTTTAGTAGAAACAATTCCCAACTCTCTCAGACCCAAAGTTTGTTTTTAATACTAAGATTATATAACTCCTTTACTGTCTTGAAATGAAATACATGGCTAATATAACCACCCTCACAGATAATTTTCAGAAAATCAATATAATAGCCTAACTGTAATATTAGGTTGGTGCAAAAGTAATTGCAGTTCTTGCCATTACTTTTACACCAACCTAATATAATAGAAATAAATAAAAGGAAGGGAGTTTATCATAAAGTAATATGTGTTTCTGTCCACAGACACTTAGGCATGACCACGCTGAGACCCCATGAAAGAGCCACATGCTTAAGTCTTTGTGCAGAATCCATAGGAACACACATGCACAGACACAGACAAGCGCAGCTGAGTTGCATTGGCAGCTCAAATACCATGAAAAGCATGCCCACCACTGACCTAATGTTTTAAAATAACGAATAACTCTTACTAAGTTTGCTACATGATCAAAGCACAATCTTCCCTTGCTTTCCGTGGATGTTACCTCCTCAGATCAATTAACATACAGTAAAATGATGCAAAAAGTGCTCTGTGCTTATAAGTACAACCAAGTTACTCAGTTATTCTCTGGATTCATAAGTAGAAAAAGATTTTTCACCTTTTGCATGTCTGAGTGTGATTTGTGTGATGATCTACACATCGACAGCAGTGCCTCCTCCATCATTAAATACAAAAGACACCCACATCTGAATGCTTCCCAGGCTGGAACGATCCTTGCAGCAAAATAGTGTAGGGTTTACTGCTGTAACCAAATACAACTTACAAGAGCTCTATCTGCACACATTCACTAATTCACTCAATAAACATTTACAAAATACTCACATTGAGCAAGGAAGTTATTTGTTTATTTAACAAATATTTATTGGGCATATGCTAAGAGCTAAGAGTTATGTCAAGAGGTATAAGGCTTGGTCCTTCCTGTCGAAGACCTTATGGCCTAATATTCAAGATAAGTAAGTTCCAAATATAAAAAAAACACTAAGATAATAAATTACTATAAGAAATAAAAAGTGACATAAAACATAAGATGGGCTGGGCATGATGGCTCATGCCTGTAATCCCAGCACTTTGGAAGGCCAACGTGAGCAGATCCCCTGAGGTCAGGAGTTCGAGACCAGCCTGACTAACAAGGTGAAACCCCATCTCCACTAAATACAAAAAATCAGCCGGGCGTGGTGGCGCATGCCTGTAATCCCATCTACTTGGGAGGCTGAGGCAGGAGAATCACTTGAACCGGGGAGGAGGAGGTTGCAGTGAGCTGAGATCGCACCATCGCACTCCAGCCTGGGCAACAAAAGCAAAATCCTGTATCGAAAAAAAAAAAGCATAAGATGACTAGACAAGAAATGTCTAACTTATGCTGGTGATTGCACTACATGGACAACAATGAAGATCCTAGTTTTCAGTGGTTGGGATTCCCAACTTTCCCACCATGTTATGAGGTGCAGGATTTCTAGTTCTTTATTACATACACAACACCCACGCAACGCACACATGTGCATCTACTCAGACATCTTCCACACACTGCAAGGTTTCCACAGTCTTTCTGGGAGAAGTTAAAAATGTTTGCACTGCAGAAGTGGGACCTAGCTGCCCTTGCAGGGGACAGAAAAGCAGAGACACCACTAGAAGATGACTAAGGAAAGAAGAAAAGTGTTTGGCTCCCTTGCATCTTGAGAGACAGAAGGATGGTAAGGGAGACGTGTGGACTGACACCAGAAGAAAAGAGGTTCCACTTCCCTAAGAAACGTTTCCAGGTTCCTCTTCGTTCTTTTCTTTTTGTCACACGATATTCAGAACAATATCTAAATATCGTTACCCTCCTTTTTCATGTGTCTGGCTCCTCTTACCAAATTATGGGGCATTTGGGGTAGAGGCTCTGTTTTTTCATTATTTTTGTCCCCAAATCTGGTCGAGAACCTGGAATAAGCAGAAGAGGCATGCACTCTACAGATTTTTGTTGAATTGAAGAGAAGGAAGGAAAGAAAACAGGGAGGGAGGAAGAAAGCCAGATCAAAGATTATTCTCTGTAGCCCTCTGCCTCAGGGCCTGCAGGTCTTCTGAGAAAAAGAGTTCAACTAATGAGCTGAGTCAGAGAAGAAAAGAAAGGATGATAGATGATAGATAGATAGATAGACAGATGACGGATAGAGGTGATAGCCTGTTTACTTGCTATTATTTAAGATTCTTTGAACAATGAACAAAGCCTTTCATTTTGCCATTAGAAGTAAAAGAGATTCACATGTAAATTCCTGAGAGAGCCGGGCGCCGTGGCTCACGCCTTTAATCCCAGCACTTTGGGAGGCCGAGGCGGGTGGATCACGAGGTCAAGAGTTCGAGACCATCCTGGTCAACATGGTGAAACCCCGTCTCTACTAAAAATACAAAAAATCAGCTGGGCA
>NW_016107439.1:1467962-1483644 GCF_001604975.1 Cebus imitator | reverse complement strand
AAAAAAAAAAAAAAAAAAATTCCTGAGAGAAGCACACATTGACAAGATAGAGTTTGGGGCAAAGTATAAATGATAATAGTGGATTCTTTCCCATTTTAGAAAGGAAACAAGGCAGAAGGTTGTAAGACAGACTATTTGGTGGAAGAGGATGTTTCTGAAGACGGAAACATTCTCAAAAAGGAGACCCAGGTCCCCAGAGCCACACTGTGGCAGGTGCACCCTCATCTGTGCACCCAGGTGCTGGCCGCCGGCAGGACACCTATGCGGTGCCACCTGAACGGCCCCTGCACCATGCTCACTTCCACAAGCCTCTGCTCCCAGCAGATAGTAGACTGATCATGAGGTATTTTTAAGCAGTTGCTTAAAATGACAGCATTGTGTGACCACGACCCTGGGGCGGCTGCATAAATCCAAGCCTGTAGGAATCTTGAGATAAGCTTTCCATTTTACTGAGCTCTGCTCAAGCGCTTCCTAGAATATTGTGTTTGAGCCCTGTAATTAAAGAGGAAAGAGGAGGCCTGGGAGAGATTCTGAGAAGAATGTGAGGATATTAAAAGGTTGGAAACAATAAAGCTTGTGGGGGAAAAAAGGTTAAAAGAACTGGGATTATTTAGACTGAAGGACAAGAGGTCAAGGAGCAGAGTAGCAATAATTTTCAAATACACTCACTATAGCATCAGGGAATACAGCTAATTCCGCCCTGATAAAATAGTCATTTGGGGCCTGGATGCACTCGCTGTATGGACTTGGTAGCAAATGAGACAGAATTCAGGGAAACGAATGAGCTGAGAGCTCAGGCGGTCGCAGTCTGCCTGATTGGCCTGGATCTTGGTCATGGCCCCTTTGGAGGAGCATAGAGACCCAGGGTAGGCAGGAAGCCTGGGAGGAGATGCAATTCTTTCTAGACAGTGTAAACTCTCAGCGGGATTAGGGAAGGCCTTCGTGTCAGTCTAAGAAATATCCCCCACCAGATTTATTTATCTATTAAACAAAAGTTTATTATGCTTCCCATTGTAAAAGTCATGCATGCTCCATAAGAAAACCAGTTGCTTTCTAAATAAAAGCAAATCCAGATCTTCCAGAGTTGCCAAGGAAGGGAGAATTCTACATAGATGTAATAGGGAACTAGGGAGGAGGAGAGAAGGGAAGAGAGTGAGGGGAGGTTAAGACATTGTAATGAGACTTTACTAATGTTTGGGGATCATCTGAAAACATGATTTACAACACAATCCATGTTTACACACATAGTTTCCTAACCTTCAGCCTGAGCCCCCTGCAGAGATGCCCTCCTGCCTGGATCCCACTGTATCCACTGGGACAAGGAAAGCCTGCCAGCTCCTGTAACAGAGTCAAGGCTTCATCCCGCTGGGTGGGTAGCAAATGGATAAGCTCAAGATGGGAGTCAGCCGAGGACCCCTTCCCACATCTCTATTCCAACGCTCCCAGCATTTCCATCCTTAGAGAACCTGGAATCAAGTCCAGTAAGGAAGCCGACAAACATCAAAACTACTTGAGGGAGTCAGCCTTCCTCCGTCCACCATTCAAAGGCATCCATGCTGGTATATTTCCCTATAGTATATTTTTTCCATATTTATACTTTGTTTTACATACTTAATCTGATGACATATGTAAGATTGTGCAACTTTTTTCACCTGTTTTGTTTAAGTTAAACTAATCAAAGTGGTATGTGTAGTATGAAACCCTTTCTCTTTTATGAATATGCACACATAGGCATACTTACATTAAAAAGACTGAGAAGAATCAACCCAAAATACAACTGCGGTTATCTCTAGATGTGGGATTATAAATTATATTATTTGCGATGTTGTTATTATTTGTATTCTCCACAATTAGTTTGTTTTACTTTTGTAAAAAGAATATTTCTCATATTATTATGAACCCTTAGCACACCATTTCTTTTGTTTTATTTTGAGACAGGATCTCACTCTGTTGCCCAGGCTGGAGTGTAGTGGTGCAGTCACAGCTCACTGCAGCCTCAGCCGCCTGTGATCAAGCATACTCCAGCCTCAGCCTCCCGAGCAGCTGGGACTATAGGCATGTGCCACCTTGCCCAGCTAGTATTTTTCTCTTTTCCTTTGTAGAGATGTGGTCTCACTATGTTGCCCCAGGCTAATCTTGAACTCCTGGGCTCAAGCAATCCTCCTGACTCAGCCTCCCAAAGTGCTAGGATGACAGTCTCGAGTCACTGCGCCTAGCCCTGACCACACGATTTCTAATGGCCATTTGGTCGAGGGTGTGGTTGCTACTTCATTTAATTATTCCTTCCCACATTGTTGAAGTTAGTCTGTCTCAAATCAAAGGATATATTCTCAATAGGATCAACCTAATTCAATAGGAATCTAAGATAGATTCTCAGAAGGGAAGCTATTAAGTTAAATGACATGAATGTTGCTAAACCTCCCTGCAAATTGCTGACAGCTTGTTCCCTGATGACAAACATGCTCTGGTTTTAATGCCCTTTCTTTAGCTCGTGTATATTTTTCTCTTTCTTTTTCTTCTTCTGGTTGGATTCAGGCTCATGTGCTTTCATTGTCCCTGCCTTCTGGTATTGAACGCTGTGGTCCTTCCTGTCCCATTTCCCTCTCTACTTCCCTTGAGGAAGACTTAAGACCCCCAATGTTATGGGTTTTTCCCTGGGCATGCTTCCTTCTGGCTCCTGCCAACAAGACGACACTATTATTAACTTCCGAACCTCCATTTCCGTTGCCTTGACATTTAGAACACAAGAAAGCAGTAAGCGTGCCAAAGTGCCAGCACCATAACATCTTGCCCTGAGGGGTTGTAATAAACAATAAATGCTTACACTGCTGACACTATGATAGCCTTAAAAACATTAAGAAACCTGAGATCTAAACACACTTTTGATGATATTTCTTTGATGTCTTGAACACAGCATAGTGTTTTCCATGCCTATCTGGATAGGCAGCCATAAAAGACAGAGGGTTATTTTTAAGTTTATCTGATGCACGTGATTTACAGACTGCTGATAGACTATTATAGACATAAAGGCTCTACTCTTTGCCTTCACTCATTGTCTGAAGACATCAGCCAAACCATTCTGATGTGAACCTACATGTGAAGACCTCGACTCAAACAGAGCTTCCCACTGGTGAAAGTTCATGATCTGGTCCAGGAGTTCCTGGCTTTTGGAGTTATGCTATTGTTCATTCTATACAATAACTCCCATTCTGTGCATTTCCCAGCTTCAACTCACAACCTGTTTGTGGCTTTATTGGTCATATTCATAGAATTTCAGAGCTATAAAGGACCTTTTTCTAAAAAATGGAGGTGAAATGTACAAAACATAAAATATAGCATCTTAAACTGTACACCTCAGTAACATTTAATACATTCACATTGTTATGCAATCACCATCTGATATGGTTTGTCTCTGTGTCCCCACCCAAAGCTCATGTTGAATTGTAATTCCCAATGTTGGAGGCGGGGCCTGGTGGGAGGTGATTTGAACATGGGGGTGGGTTCTAATGGTTTGGCACCATCCCCCTAGTGTGGTCTCGTGAATGAGTCCTCATGGGATCTGGTTGTTTAAAAGTGTGTAACACTTCCCCCTTCTCTCTCTCTTCCTCCTGCTACAGCTGTGTAGTGTATCAACGCTGGTATCTAAGTCAAACATTATTCTTTGTAGATGTCATACATGCTTATATTTTCTGTAATGAATCTTAAGCAAATGCAAGTTAAGTTGTCCTCAGGAACATTCTCATATCTAGAATACATGAAACTAAATAAAAGATACTGGAGCAAATGCAGAGTCTATTGACATGGGGACATGCATAAGATCTAGAACCTTCAGAGTGAACACTTCTTGGGCCCCCATCACATCCTCTTGGTGCATTCCAGCCATTGTTGTAGCAACCTCCTGCCCACAGCGGTAACCTGACAGCACTTTGCCTCGTCTGTCCTGGGTACTCTTGTTTTCTGCCCTGGGACATCCAGTGTAAAGAAGACCTATAGGTATCCACTTGATTGTGTAGATGCACAAGCCTGGAAGTACAAGAGAATTAATACCCCAAAGGGCAATAATTGGCCAAAGGCCAGGAGGCAGAACTGATGGATCAAGGCTTCCTTTTCTACCCCTTGAGTGAACAGATCTGAGGTCCCTTCTTTATGGCTCTTCAGAGGATCTCAGTGGAACTCAGGTCTAGCTGCCCCCGGCAGAGTTCAGCTCACTGACACAGAACACTAATCTTTGTGTTGCCTCTCCTCTTTCACTGTGACACCATTCTCAGTCTCTACTCTTGTTTCCTGGGGTCATTTTTCAAAAGAAACTCTCTGAATGAAAGCCCGAATCCCAAGCTTAATAGCCTGGTGAAAATCCAGGCTAAGACATGCCTCAGCCTAGTCACTGCTATTATCCCCATTTCCCAGATGAGAAAACAGAGGTCCAGAGACTAGGAAATTTCTCTTGGGCACAGAGATGGCAAATGGCCAAGCAAAGAATCATGCCCATTGGATTTCAGAGCCCAAGTGATTCACGTCACACTCTATGTCACCTTTTTATCCATGTCCCTCCCTTTGTCTCACTATCCCAGGAGGACCCAAGTCTCTGCAAACTCCTCTGAAAGCCTTCTCACTGTGCCCAGCTCCCCAGCCTCATCTACCTTTTACAAGATGTAATTCCCAACTACCGGAACACCAAACTCAAATGCCTTCTGCAGCTGCCTGGTAACATTTATAATGGCTAACATTTATTAAGCTCTTTTTAAGTGCAAAGCCCTGTCCTAAATCTTTTACATGTATCAGCTCACTTAATTCTCACTACAGCCCTATGAGGTAGCCACCGCTGTTATCCCACCTTACCGGTGAGGGAACTGAGGCATAGGGAAGTTAAGTAATAGCCAAAGACACACACTCTGAAGAAATGGAGTCATTCTTCTAAGCCAGGCAGTGTGACTTCTGAGCCAATGCTCTTAAGCTATTTATTACTTCTAGGAAAATGCAGATGAGTAAAGCTGGCTGACAAAGCTCAATAGGCAAGGGCAGGTATGGTGGCAAATTGATGAGCACAAGCTACTAAGAGTGGGGTGGGGATGAGGCAGTAATAAACGCCTTAGCTGCAACTTACGTTGCCTAAAAGCAATTTCAGTCTTCTGATTTTTCAGAGAATCCAAATATCCAGAGTTTATATAAAGTCTTCTAATTTGTTTAAGACTGTTGGCTAATTCATATTTAAATTACTCTCTGCAAACCAAACAATATAGGTCTATTCATCAAATTTTAGCCCTCTGCATAACAGTTTCCAAAGTCGATTTAGCTATTTGGTAAGTTCCATCTTTTCACAGAGTATAGTTATTATTGTCACAAAGGACTCCCATCGTAGTCTATAACTTGAGACAAAGATAAGATTCATCAGGAAGAGTGATATAATGGGATTGCTTTAATTGTCATAAACCACCTGGAGCAATTGTTTCTAAAATAACCAGCCAATTGGATATTGGATTTTGATGGAATATTGGGTCATGGAGATTGATGCTGGCTCATAAACCCGTAAGTTCTTAGTAATGGAATAAAGATGAAGTGTTCTACACTGTTACGAATCTAGTCTTTACATTGTGTAGCTGGACAATACCTTTGTATTTGAGAATACCACATTCCGTTCCATTCTGATTGAAAAAGAGTAACTTATAATGTTCAGCTTAGAAAATGTGAAAAATACAGAAAAAGTGAAAAATGTAATAATCATCCTTAACTCTCCTGCTCAGAGATAATAACATTTGAGTATGGTTCCTTTTAGCCTTTTTTTAGACACAGAATAATTTTTTACAGATAGGTCTCATCTTGAAGTAATGTAAGGTTTTTAAAGAATTTGATTATAGTATGAATATAGACTCAAATTGAAGAAGTTCAATTCTGCCGGTTCAAAGCCATTTAAAGTGGTTTTCATGTTTTCAGATTAGTATAGTATAAGCATTTTTAAATTGCTTGAAATGACATTTTTTTCCTTTTTTCCTTGCTTCCAGCTAACATTGCTTTTTGGCATTAAACTAAATTTTTCATATACATTTTTAAATTAAATTTTTAAAAATTCTTTTGAGACTCTCTTAACAACCATTTATGTTTCTGTAAAACAAAAGTAATTCAGAAAGAGCCCTGGAAAGGGAATCTTCCTCAGGGGAGACAATAAAAAGTTTGAGGGAAGATTTTTTCCAGTGTATAAGTTAGCTCTTCAGGGAGCAAGGTATTTTGTGGAGCTGCGTTTGTCCTGTCAGGCCACTTGAATATTGCAAGAATTGTTGTTGCTGATTTTTTGGGTTTTTTTGGGTTTTTTGTTTTGTTTTGTTTGTTTTTGTTTTTGTTTTTGTTTTTGTTTTGAGACAGAGTCTCACTCTGCTGCCCAGGCTGGACTGCAATGATACAGCCTCAGCTCACTGCAACCAAGCAATTCTCCTGCCTCTGCCTCCCAAGTAGCTGGGATTACAGGTGCCCACCACCACGCCTGGCTAATTTTTTTGTATTTTTAGTAGAGACGGGTTTTTGTCCTATCGGCCAGTCTGGTCTTGAACTCCTGACCTCAGGTGATCCACCTGCCTCGGCCTCCCAAAGCGCTGGGATTATAGGCATGAGCCACTATGCCCGGCTGAATATTGCAAGTATTGATGAAGCAGAAACTAACCTACTAAATAAGACCTTAGCAGCCTGAGATTCTGAACAGCCCTGCAGTAAATGCTGGGTTTTTTTGTTACCCTAATCCAGTCCCCTCTTTCTCCTTCCTAAAAGGGCCCTAATTTTTGATCAGACATATACCTAGTCCTACTTACTCTAAGCCAGTCTCCTATTGACTGTGGTTATTGGTCCAGGGTAGGTGAAACCTATGGTGGCACAATCTGACAGCTGGGAACATTTTATTTCATGGCTGGGGAGAAGTTTACCTTATTCCTGTTTACTCAAACAAGGGAACAAGTAACCCAGACCTGCCAATAGCAACCAAACTGCAACCAAGACTGAATCTGCCATAGGCTAAGGCTAAGCAGAAGACAGCAGGGTTCAAACATGCTCAGAGCCTGGGTCTGTGCGTTACCATGCAGCCTCAGAACATATGGCATCCAGGTCTATCCAACTACGGTCTCCCAGATAGGTAGGATACGACTTTTCCTCATTGTTTTACTCTGCGTCAGTACTGCCAGTTACTCACAGCATAAAGCATCCTAACTGGTATAAGCTCTACAAGGCACAATTTCTTTTTAAGCTTCTAGATGTTATAACCAGTTTTGTATTATTCAGTAATTAAACTGACAGAAACCGTTCTATATTTTTGCTATGGTAAATCATGATAAACAAGAGTATACTAGTTTTACACAATTTAGTTTTAAGAAATTCACCACCAACCAGATGAATTTTACTATAGGTAACTTCTAAATTAATAAATCTGACTTAAAGATCAGTTTTAAAATATCGCTACCAAAAACACTGTCTGTGCATCAGTTAGGATTGTGTTTAACTTGCTCAATAATGGCATCGAACACTCAGGCTCTTTCTCTTTCAGTTCTGCCATCCTTAGCATGCTTGATTCAGCTCTGGGGCCAAATTAAGAGAACTCCCAAGAACAAGGAAAATTGAACAAATGAAGGCTCTGCTAGCTAAGATGAAGAGCAAGGGGAGGGAGGACTTTTATGTAGGCAAGAAAGATGGTGTTCACCATAGTCAGTCTTGAGTTGACTCCAGCTTCACTCCAGTCTTCTAAATCTCTGTGCATACATCTCCAGTAACACAAAATCTAATTATATTATGACCATGATTGCCATCATGCAAATATCCCAAATCACATATTTAAAAATTAGGGAAATAATACACTTAAAAGAGAAATGTGTTAAAAATTTTGGAATCCTGGAAAACTGCATCAGTTTTTTTTTTGTTGTTCTATCTTGAAGAGTTGACACATACCAAGCTTAGAGCCACTTAAAATCCTGGTCTTTTTAAGTAAAAGTTGTCATGAATTCAAAACTCTTCTCAAATCTTTGTTTCATCGTTTTGAAGGCCCAGCCTTCTCTTGATAAGATTATTTACCTCTTATAAGCATGTGTAACTCTCTGAAATACCCACAGCACAGATGAAATCTTATGTTTTAGGTTACTTATGTAAATTAAGGGCAAACCTACAAGTCACAATATGAACAAATCTCAAATATATGCTGAGTGAAAGAAACCCAACACAAGAGAGTCCATACTGTACGGATCCAATCTTAACTCCAAGAACAGACAAAACTAATGTATGATGACAGTAATCAGAAGAGTTTGTGGTGAATGGGACTAACCGTGAAAGGACAAAGGAACTTCTGGAGAGATGGGAATATTCTGTGCTTTATTCTGGGTGTCTGTTATATGGGTATATGCAATCCTCAGAAGTCATCAAACTGAACACTTGAGATCTCTGCATTTTAACTTATGTTAATTATACTTCAATAAGAACATTAAAAAATAAAGAATATATTTGCGCACTTATCAAAAGATGATGCAAACTGTGGCACATCCACCGCTGAAATACTGTACAGCTTTGAAAAAAGGATGAGGCAGATCTGTCTGTACTGAAATAGGATAATCGCTGACACAGCCTTTACGTTTAAAATGTAATATGAAATAGCATGTAGATCTGCTGTCATTTGTGTTTTTTTGAAAAAGGAGAAGAATCACTAAGACGTGGATGTTTGTACACCTACAGAAGTAGTCGGGATGATACACAGGCACTGCGATCAGTGGTTATCTCTTGCGACAGAATCAGTAGGAGGGAAGTGGGGTATATGGAGTGAACGGGCGGAGAAAGACTGAAGGTTTTCACTGAATGTTTTGAAAGAAAAATGTGCTGGGTGCAGTGGCTCACACCTGTAATCCTAGCACTTTGGGAGGCCGAGGAGGGTGGATCAACTGAGGTCAGAAGTTCGAGACCAGCCTGGCCAACACGTTGAAACCCTGACTCTACTAAAAATACAGAAATTAGCCGGGCATGGTGGGTGCCTGTAAACCCAGCTACTTGGGAGGCTGAGTCAGGAGAATCGCCTGAACCAGGGAGGTGGAGGTTGCAGTGAGCCAAGATCGTGCCACTGCACTCCAGCCTGGGCGACAGAATGAAACTCCATCTCAAAAAACAAAAAAAAAAAGAAAAAGTGAGCCTTTCTTGTTCTGGGGTGGCAAATCCTCTTCACTCTGGAGAAAAAGATCTCTCTCATCTCAAAACCAACCCTTGGCGATGAATGAAAGCAACCAATAGAAACTGCCACCCCTACTTAGGAAGTATCAGGTGATTAGTCATTTTCTGTGGTGCACAGCTGACCTTTATTGCTGCTGCTGGGTCAGGATATGTTTGACAAGGACTCATTTCATTGTATATTTTAGAACTATTAAAATATGTTCCCATGTGCATATATGCTACCTATTTAAATCAATTCATTAAATTAAAAAGAGTAAAGATGCAAAACAAATAGGAGATTGCGAAGAAGCAAAAGCTATTTGCAGTAATTAAGGTGGTCTCGACATTAATGTGGAGTGAGTGTTGTCCACCTGGCCTGCCAATCAGCCTTCTTTAGGACACATGCACCACCTGTTCATCCACACTTGTCAGTTAGCACTTACCATAGCCTCTTTGTTCTTTTTTCAGACTCAGAAGATTCTCTCACATCAGGCGTCCCTCCTTGAGATCTTGATTCACTTTCCCCGTGCATATGGTTTAACTTCATGTCTACACTGTAATGTGAGCTTGAGAAGAGGCACCTGGTCTTACACTTTTTTTTGGAACCCATCCCCCACAAATAGCTGGCTGCTGAATAAATATTTGATCATGTAAGTAAAAAACTAATAAACGTGAAGGTTCTGTTTCTCTCAATATGTAAAATAATTGCTAGGGATCATGTGAGACAATAGGGACTCCAAACAAGTTCCAGATAATCCAGATTTTTAAAAATTTTTGCTTTTCTATGTCAATATTATATTAACGTGACTTGCTTAAAAAATTGTCCTCAAAATTTGTAAGTATAATATGCACAAATCAAATCCTGTTTTCAGTGCTCCAGGGGCTCATTATTTAAAACAGTGTATCTCACGGTTTTTTTTTTTTTTTAAAAATTGATATTACATTCCCATCAGTAACAGTATAATATTTTTTGATATGAATAACCATAGTATAATTAATCTATTTTCTAAATTCCAAAGTCTAGGTCATACATTTCCTAAAGCAAGCCTCAATTGTGCCTGGATTAACAACAAAATGACTTTTTTCTGGGTCACACACTCAAATCCTAACTTAGTCTCCCTTTTTATTTTTATTATTGGATGTCAGTGAACGCAATTATTAGAGGGGACAGGAGACAGGATTATAAAAGACAAAGGCATAATCTTAGAATATTAAAAAAGTGGAGGTCCAGGAGCTTTATGTAACAATGAGGGGAAAA
This sequence comes from Cebus imitator, assembly GCF_001604975.1. Lineage (NCBI taxonomy): Eukaryota > Metazoa > Chordata > Mammalia > Primates > Cebidae > Cebus > Cebus imitator. The sequence continues at coordinate 1,473,227 of NW_016107439.1, read as the reverse complement.
GAAGCCTGTCCCTGGGAGAAAAGAGGCCACTTATGCAGGAAGTATAGGAAGGCAAGTGGGCTGGAGAGGGGACTCAAGGAGAGAACAGAAACTGAACAAGCCCTTCCATCAACATTGAAATAAGGAGAAAGTAGTGAGGAGCTGTTTGAGAATCAGGCTACGTGAGGGCTGATTGTCCATTTCTGAATATTGAAGGAGAATCTTGAATTTGAGGTTTGTTTTTTCTCAAATAGGACACATCTTTTCCTAGAAAACTAGTTGTAGGTGACAGTGGTCCCCTGGAGGCAGAGAGAGCTGGATCTGCCATTGTCTGCACCCAGAACAAATACAACGTCCCAATGTCCATCCAAGTGGGTTCTTTAATGACATGGTTGGTTTTTATTTTTGTTGTTATCGTTTTTTTAAAAAAGCAGGGAGACTTTCTGCTTGTTTCTTGCTTTCTTGTTTGCTGCATGTGTGCATTGAAGAATTGATTTGAAGCATGAGGACAAACCATTTCCTAGCCCCCTGCTTCTATCTGTCCATAAAGAAACAGGTTCCTCCAAGTGGTTCCTGCGTCCACTGGCAAAGCTGGCCTCACCTCCACTTCGCTCTCTGGTATTGATGCAGAATTCAGGGGAGGGGAAGAGGGAGAGGAGCCACTGGCTGTTTTCCTTGTTTATTGTCTCTCTCTCCTACTGGGATGTGAGCTCCATGCAGGCAGGGATTGCTGCCTGTTTTGCACTGGTGCATATATTCCTAGCTCCCTGCACAGTGTTCGGCACATAGTAGATATTTGATAAATATTTGAATTATGAACAAACGAATAAACTGGTTGCAAGCCTGACAGCTTGCTCTCTGGTAGAAATGGCAGGATTTCAGGGAGATGGAGGTGGAGGGTGCACTGTACTAAGCTCCCTACATGAGCTATCCATTGTTGAGAATTCACTTCAACTAGTATGGTCATTTGACAGTTACTAGTTATTCTGGTGTTAGTCGCCTCTGGCCATTAAGATGGATAAAAAGCCATAAATTTCCTCTCCTCTATCCTCCCCCTAACATACCATCTACCATCTAGTAAGGTGATATGTTACAATGAAAGCATATCCTCGACCAAGTTCTTTTCTTTTTTTCTTTTTTTTTGAGATGGAGTTTCTCTCTTGTTGCCCAGGCTGGAGTGCAATGGCGCGATCTGCTCACTGCAACCTCCGCCTCCCAGGTTGAAGCGATTCTCCTGCCTCAGCCTCCTGAGTAGCTGGGATTACAGACATGCGACCCCACAGCCAGCCAAGTTCTTTTTAAAGTACAAACATTTATTAGCAGACAGGCACAAAAACAGTCATAGAGGCTGTTCTTGTAAGCTTGGAAAAGCTCACTGCTTGTCTTGGGACTTCTGACCACACCTTTCATGAGAAGCTCACTGGGAGTCTTTCCCTGACATTCTGAAAGGTGGATCAGCCAACGCTCCCAATATGTCAGAGAAACAGAGCCCTCTCTGAACTAAGAGGTGAACACAAGACCAAACAGTTCAGGATGGAGATGCAGCTCTGAAGGTATCAGATTCTCAACCCTTCCAGCAAGGGCTGTAGGGCCTGCTGAAACTTTGTAGTCAACGGCATATCTTGAGCAATACTAATGTCACCAATGGAAAAAAAAAATGTGTTTTATCCCCTATGCCAGCTAACAAACCTTCTGGTGTGTATGCTGTTAATGGATATTTGAAATGCTTAAACGGTCACCTCTGGGAGGGGTAGATTCCTGATTAGGTTTTTAAATACCAAATAACCAATAGCCACCTCCCTTCTCTCACTCCCTCCCCTCACTCCCTCTGCTCACTACAGGAAAAGTTAACTTACACATACACATAGGCTCATTCTAAGGTACTGTAGATAACCACTTAGACTCATTCAATTCTCACAACCTTTCTGGAGTAAAAATAAGAAGAGAAAATGCCTAGAAAGCATGTATGACATGCTCAGCCTTGTTTAAGGAGTTGTATACTCATTTAAACTTTGTATCAACTCCACACCATTATTATCGTGATTTTACAGACAAGGAAGGGAAAGCCCAGAAAAGTGAAATAACACATCCAAGGTCACACGGCTGATAAATGGTCAGGACCAAGATTGCAGCCTGTTGAGTTTTGGAGCCACACTCTAAACCACTCTATTCTGCTACGTTTCCTTCTAAAAATAAGAATTATTGGCATATTAGGTATTCTATGTCCCCAACACTTCTTTATCTCTTTATTCTTCGAAAGCAAGGATCTAATGTTTGGGGAGTCAAACGTGTTCATTGATAATCCCCATAGCAATTTAAGGCGCTCAGTGACAGTTAAGGCAAATTTATGCGTGGGTGCCATTCGGGAACAATCAAAATTTCTAAAGGTTACATTATCTTTTTCATTCCAAATAGAATTTGATTTTTGAGCCTCGAGGGAAGAAAAATATTCTTAGAATTCCTTTACCACCTTTCAAAATAGAAAAACATCAAAACTTCAGGTTAGCTAAATGTAGTTTGGTATATTTGGAAAGTAACAACCAGCTCAGAGACAGCTTTCTACTCTCTTTGCAAATTGCACAAAGCCACTCCCAGACTGACTTAACATATGTTAAGAGCCTAGCTTATTGATGTATAATCACTCAGTAGCTGGGTAGGAAGCTGGTTTATGCCCTAGGCAAATTCTATGTAACTTGCTTTATGTAATCAGACAGGGGAAGCCAAAGTCAAGTTGTTCTCTTTGGCTGGCCCTTCCATCTCATGTGAAGATGTCACTTTAAATAGCTGAAGGGCTGCTTTATGGATGTAAGAGGTAAACTTCCAGTTCAGGAGGCAGAACCAGAATCAGCTGGTAAGGATTTTCCCAGGGGTGGATATGGACTCAATGGAATAGGAAATAGTGACTTCTCTGTTACTGGAAGCGTTGAGGAAACCAGTGATTACAGGCCAACATGGGTGGAGAGGACATTCTTGCCTTAGAGGGAACATGGAGTTAATAATGGGAATGTTAATAAACCATATCATGGTTTCTACTTATTGAAGCCATGTGTCAGCATTACACTAGATGCTTCACATATTTCAGTTCATTTAATCCTCACAGGAATCTCCCCAATTTTATAGTATTATTTTTTTCACACATCACTAAACAGAAGCTCAGAGAGGTTAAGTAAGTTTCCAAATCTTACACAACTGAAATGATCAACGTTGAAGTTTTGATCCAGAGCCTATGCTATTATACCACCTCCCAAAACGATTTTGAACTGTTTTGGAAACAGATGTCTTATACTACACACCAGTTTATAAACTATTAGAGTTATGTTGTATTAATATATATTTATTTTACAATTTCAAATGTATAATATGTACTTGTTACAAGGTCATCCATGAGAATAATATTGAAGATAAATGATACCTGAAATTATGAATGACAGATATTTAATATCAACCTTAATATTCAAGTTATATATTTTTTTGTTTTGGCCCACAGTACTGCAAATGCTGCAGTGTTTTTAATGTCCTCATTGATATCTCTGGACACTTTTCAGTTGACCTGATTCGGAAGCTGGAAAGAGGATCCGCAGGAAGCTTTGTTTGAAGTCTGAATCATTAACAATATCTAACAGCCGTATGCTTGCCTTATCATAATCCAGAAGCCAGACTAGAAGCACCCAAAGCTTACAGGAACTGCCAGAACAATCTATGATATAATTTTATCATCACATGGCAGTTACTCAACAAATATTCTTTCTGAGAGGCAGTGGAAAACGTTGGTTAGAAGCACAAGCTTTGACATGAAGCCACTGAGCTAATTAACCAGCAGGCTGACTCTGGGCAAAACTCTGAATCTCTTCCAGACTCAGTTTTTTTACTGGTAAAGTAGAAATTATCATGAACAATTACTAAGTTCTAATGGGTAGATAGAAGGTCTCTCCCACGGCATCCTGGACATAGGAAGTATGTTAAAATGACCGGGTTCTGCCATATACACAAGCACTCACCAAATAATCATTCCATCTTATTTTATGTGAGCTCAGTGAATTGCCAACTCTCTGCCCTTTTAGGCACCTTGACAGTACCTTGCATGACAGTTTTCCTTCAGCTTGGTGCAGCAATAGTCTGGCAGCAGATTCCGCTAACCTAGTTGGTCAGGTAACATAATCCTCCATTAAATGTCTTACACCCAGAGGTAACTGGAAGCCTAAGCATAGATTACTATTGAAGGGTGCAGGCTACTGGGCTAGGCAGGTTCTTATTTCCTATATATTCTAGGTCAGGGGTGCCTATTTAATATTTCCAGTCAATTCACTCCTTCTTGAACACTATTCATTTCTTCAATGAAGTGTCATTTCTACATCCATAATGCTAATTAGAAAACTTCTGGTATTGATCAGAAATAAAAATAGTTATGGATTTGAATTATGGATATGAGTTATGGATTAGAGTCTTTAAAATGTGAACGAACTCCATAGATTGTATATTTTTATTTAAGAAACTGCAAGTGTTAACTACCAGCTCTTAGGACAGAATGATAAATGTTAGCACATACTACACTGCAGTGTTTTAAAGTGAATTACAAATAATATAACAGGGGGAAAAGTGTCCCCCAACAAGAATGTTGTGAGAGTGAGTAATAGCTAATTTCCTCAGTGCTTCCCAGTGCCAAATTCTATACTCAGGTGATCATGTGCATGTTGTGACTTAATCATTATAAAAACACCATGAGGGAGACGATATTAAATGAATTATGAGTAAATAAGCAAATAGTCAATATTTAGTTAGGATTCTTCCCAGTACATGATAAACATGCAATAAACGGTAACTATTCTTATGTTGCAGATCTGAAGATTGTGCCATGATAACAAACTGTAACCAGCAGCTGAATCGTGTCGGACACTTAAACGAACACTACACTTGTTTAGCTGATGTCAAATACTTCCCTTTAAAATTTGGGTGAATGGCTTTCTGGTCCCGGTCGCAGAAGCAATATGACGAAGGGAACGTCATCGTTTGGGAAGCGTCGTAATCAGACGCACACGTTGTGCCGCCGCTGTGGCTCTAAGGCCTACCACCTTCAGAAGTCGACCTGCGGCAAATGTGGCTACCCCGCCAAGCGCAAGAGAAAGTATAACTGGAGTGCCAAGGCTAAAAGACGAAATACCACCGGGACTGGTCGAATGAGGCACCTGAAAACTGTATACCGCAGATTCAGGCATGGATTCCGTGAAGGAACAACACCTAAACCCAAGAGGGCAGCTGTTGCGGCATCCAGTTCATCTTAAGGATTTC
>NW_016107439.1:1457842-1467802 GCF_001604975.1 Cebus imitator | reverse complement strand
TGCTCTGTCACCCAGGCTGGAGTGCAGTGGTGCCATCTCGGCTTACTGCAACCTCCGCTTCCCAGGTTCAAGCAATTCTCCTTCCTCAGCCTCCTGAGTAGCTGGGATTACAGGCAAGCACCACCATGCCTGGCTAATGTTTGTATTTTTAGTAGAGACAGAGTTTCACCATGTTGGCCAGACTGGTCTCAAGCTCCTGATCTCAGGTGATCTGCCTGCCTTGGCCTCCCGAAGTGCTGGGATTACAGGCCTGAGCTACCACGCCCGGCTGACAAATACTGCATTCTGAGGTCTATACAAATGGAACTAACCTACGGTACATATTGTGTTGACGCTCTCTAATGTGTTAAATTTGGTATAGTGCACGTTTGGATGCATGTGTAATTTTTTAAGTCTCAGGGTTTTTTTTATGTTTACAAATATTTGAAAAGTGAAATAAGAATCAAACATTTGTGGATGGGAAGAACACGCTTTGCCACAGAGCTTCTAACTGCAGACCAGAAACTTTCATGTTTGAGGCCAACACTTTCAGTAGCCTCCTGACGGGCTGACTTGTCCTCTCTTTATTCATTTTCGGGAACTAAAAATTGTAAATTCTTCCCTTCTTGAATCAGAGTAGGCCACTAGGGTAACAGGAATGAGTGAAGCCAGTAGAAATAACTTCCTTCAGGGGAGTGTAGACATCAGTGCAAAATAGGAAAAAGGAGAGAGGGAGGATAGCTTCAAAAAGCCACAGAGTAGGCACTTTCCCAAAGGCAGCGCATGTAACCAAATTTTTAAAGAGTCTGGCTGTATAGCTGGGTCTCTAGAGGGAATTAAAAACTAAAAAGCATGGACATCATGACAGAGTATGTCTAAATACAGAAGACAGAGATAGGAAAATGCTAAAGGCAACCAAATCATCCAAAAAGAAAAGCTAATTCAAAACCACAGATACACTTGCCGAGATTAAAAGAGCAAATGCCTTTCTTAAATTTTCAGAGGAAGGTTATAAAAATCACTTAATTTAAAATAAACCATATCTTTGATGTGAAAACATGCAAGCCCTGAAGCAAAGAAAGGTAATATAATTAATTTTTAGATCAAAATTTGAATGAAGGGAAATATTTTGCATTTGTTTGTCAAACTTGGAAACATTAACAAGCAATTAATGACTCCTAAATTCCACAAAGTTATTACCAAACTAATAAAGGCAATCATAGCCAAGATCCAGCTAGTCAACCCAAAGATGGAAAAGACTGAATTAGCTAAATAAAGTCAGATGATGGATTTAAAAAAAAAAAAATTAAAAAGCCTACCACTCTCGTTAATGGAGAAATTAGGAAAACTGCTACCAACTCCTGTGACTTTCTGTCACCTCAGGCCATCTCTGCTCTCCTTCTTGTCTCTTGATTGTCTTACTTCGATTATAAGGCACTGAGGCAGGACACATCTCATGGCCTCATTCCATGTTGAGCATTTCCTTGGCATTAAATGGAGTATATTCTGTGGTTCATTAGTTCATTCATCCAGCAAATGACTGCTAAATGCATATTGAGAGCAAAGCATTGATTTGAGTTTGCTAGTTATACAAAGATGAAAAGATATGACCCCTGCCCTTGGAGGAATTAACAGTCCAGTGTATAAAAATAATTATAATATTATATGCATACATACATAAAAATAATTACGATGCTGAGGACCTTTGAAAAAGGTGCAATAGGAGGTGAGAGGTGAAGGGAAGGAGGCTAAAGGCTCCTGTGGAGAAGGTTGGGCTTCAGCTGAGAGTTAGGCACTGAGAAGAAGGGGTTAGCTGTGAGAATTAGGGGTGCTGTGGACTCCCTGAAGCCTACCGGCTTGCAATTTACTAAACAATCACTTCTGAAGAAGTTTCAGGCCACAATCTCACAATGGGTGAGATTAGCCACTCCCCCATTCTTACCACTACAATGAAAGCAAGGCTCAGAAAAAAAAAATCTGCTAAATATAAGCTATTTATTAAAGAAACAGTCAGTCATTAACAAGAAAGCACAGAACAGTTCCTGTTCTGTCGGTTAGATGAACTGGCAGCTCTGTGTCCTTTGTGTGCTCAAATCACCCGTGCTGTCTAGTAGACAGAATCACATTCCAGAGGCAGGATTCCGTCAACCTTGGAGCTGGCATCAGGCAACCATAAATCCTTCTAATCCAAAGGCTGGACATGGAAATATTTAGGGACTCAGCTTCAAGTGCCATCCCTAAGAGTGCAAATCTCCTAATTCTTACACTCTGTGCATACGAGAGTGAAAAAAATGTCTCTGAAATGTTTTAGGCAATCCACATTTTAATATCTTTAATTTCTACCATGAAAGCCCACTGTAAAAATCTGTCTTGCTATTTAAGAAGCCATCTTTACCTCAATGAAAAAAATGTCAGACATTTGCTGTGTTGATTTGAACAACCTTGAACATTGATCAAGATCTAGCTAACACTAACACAGGAACAGGAAACCAAATACTGCACTTTCTCATTTATTAGTAGAAGCTAAATGATGAGAACCCGTGAACACATAGTGGGGAGCAACACACACTGGGGCCTAACAGAGGGCGGAGGGGTGAGAGGAGAAAGAGGATTAGGAAAAATAACTAATAGGTACTAGGCTTAATACCTGGGTGATGAAGTAATCTGTACCACCAACCCCCATGACACAAGTTTACCTATATAACACATGTACGCCTGAAGTTAAAATAAAAGTTAAAAAAAGAAAAGATCTAGCTAACAGAAGCACTTGAAGACTCTCTAGAACGGCACTGTCCTGTATGGTATCCACTAGCTATATGTGGCTATTGAGTGCTTCAGCAATTGAGTGTGACTATTGGATTGTTCTCAATTCAACAAGTCATATTGAGATATTCTGTAAATATAGGATATACTGTACACCAGAAATTTCAAGACTTAGTACAAAACAACAAAAACTATAAAATATCTCATTAATCATTTTATACTGGTTACATGTTGAAATAGTAGTTTGTATATATTGGATTAAAAAAAAATATATATATATATATGAATCCATTTCACCTTTTTTTTTTTACATTTTATAATGTGGTTATGAGCAAATTTAATATTAAATATGTGGCTTTTATTTTATTTCTATTGGGCAGAGCTGTTCTAGGGTCTAGATCATGGAATTTCAAATTAGAGTGTGGGCCGGTATTTTCTTGACCTTGCATTCCCGGTGAAAATGCTATTAGCCTTAGATATGGTTGCATGCAGATTAATATGTAGATTAATCTAAGTAGCATGCCCATAACATCAAATTGCGTATGCCAAAGTGTTTTAAAGTAAATTAATTTATTTACTTATTGATTGCCTAATAAGACAGATAAAATCTGTACTATCATGTGGATTTATGTTCTCTCTGGGGTAGACAGGAAGAACTGAATAACAAAAAGTCACAAAATCATCAGTGTGGTGCAGGGAGTGAAATGGTGTGATGTGTCAAAGAGTGGCTGGGCAGCTACTTCAAGTTGAAGAGTCGGAGAAGGCCTCTCTGAGGGGATGGCATCTAAAACGACATCTAAATGACATGAAGAAGTCAGACATGCAATGATGAGGGTTGTTGGCAGCAGGTGGGGAGGGGGGTTCTAGGCTTGGGAAACAACTAATACACAGGCTCAAATGTGGGAATGAGCTTGGCTTGACAAGAAAGAGAATCATGCATAAAGATGGTGATTAAGATCATGACATGCAATGAGATCTCCTAGAGAAAGAAGATGAACATGAGAGCCATCTAGGGCTTCTCCTTCATAAATGAAGGAGAAGGCACCCAGTTTCAAGCCCTGGAGGGGCCCCATGTTTAGAGATTGAGTGAAGGAGAAGATATCCATAAAAGGGAAGAGGAATCAGGGAATCCAGAGGAGTAACTGTGACAGCGGGCTGTCACAGAGGCCAGAAGCTGACACTGTTTCAAGAGGAACAAGTAGTTGTATTGAAAGTGTATTGCTGAAGGACCAGGTGCAATGGCTCATGCCTATAATCCCAGCACTTTGGGATGCCAAGGAGGGTGGATCACCTGAGGTCGGGAGTTCAAGACGAACCTGACCAATTATGGTGAAACTCTGTCTCTACTAAAAAAAATAAAAATAAAAAAATATAAAAACTAGCTGGGCCGTGGTGGCGCGTTCCTGTAATCCCAGCTACTCAGGAGGTTGAAGTGAGAAAATTGCTTGAACCCAGGAGGTGGAGGTTGCAGTTAGCTGAGATTGCGCCACTGCACTCCAGCCTGGGTGACAGAGGGAGACCCTGTCTCAAAAAAAAAGTGTATTGCTGAAGGGTTAGGTGAGATAAGAGCAGTAACTACTGACTTCAGCTGATTGGGAGCCATTAAACATCTAGCACAAGCCATCTCACTTGGGCATTGGGGATGGAATTCCATCAGGAATCGGTTGAGAAGACAACGTGAGGCAGGAAGTGGAGACAAAAGCTCTCGTCACTCGGCCCATTCAACCAGTTTTTCTGTGATGTTAGAGGACCATGCTGAGCCTGAGGAGCAACAGGGATGGATGAGTGTAGATAATACTGAATGTGTTATTGCTGGTAGGGGAAGGGTTGAGAGTGGATGGACAGGGTCGCAAGGAAACTTTGACCTTGTGACCTCACAATAGTTTCCCTCCCCTCTTGTGTTATAGTAGAGGGAGGGAAACTACTGAAAGGTACTGAGCAGAGGAGCACAGTGATCAGTTACAAGAAGAAACAGGAAGATGAGAAAGAACAGTAGGGGGTTTTGATTAAGAGGCAGGGGTCAGGCTGGGCATGGTAGTTCATGCCTATAATCCCAGCACTTTGGGAGGCCAAGGTGGAAGGATCCATTGAGCCCAAAACTTCAAGAGCAGGCTGGGCAACATACTGAGGCCCTGATTTTCCTTAAAAAGCAATGAAAGAAACAGGGGTTGTCCTTGTACATTCCCCTCATCATGGGTTCTATAGACCTCATAGAAAGTTCTAGAAGGTAGTTCAGAAGTAAGAACTGTGCAGACATCCTTAGTAGAAGCAAGCCAACTTACCAAAAACCAATTCAGTCGAAGTCAATTCACCAAAACTCACTTTGCCAAATTACCAATTCACTTGTCATAAAGCTTCATTAGCCAAAAGTTGTTTTGGTGGAATTCACAGAAAGCTAATTTGCTGAAATCTAAATTGCTTAAAACCAAATAACTGAATAACCAGCTCCCCAAATTACCCATTCATCAGTAACTCTGTATCATAAAGTTTATAGTTAAAGTGGTAAAAAAGACAAAGGATATGGACAGGCAATTCACAGACTGGAAAGCCCTGATAGCCAAAAAGCATATAAAGAGATTTTTCAAACTCACGAATAATGAAAGCAATGCAATTGAAAAAAAAAAACACTAACATTTGACTTTAAATACAGGATGGCAAATACTATACAGAAAAATAATGCTAAATATTGGCAAGTAACACTAGTTGGAATCCCTAGGCAACAGACTCTCAGCTTAAGCTTAGCATGCAAGGCATTTATTAGTAAGCACCGGTGAGACAAACATCTAAGGAAGGGTGTGGGAGGAAATAGGATAGGAGCTTCAATGCTGTCCCAAAGAAAGCCCAGCCATCCTAACAGCCATGAAGTGATATCTCGTTGTGGCTTTGATTTGCAGCTCCTGATGATTAGTGATGTTCAGCACCTGTTCATATACCTATTAGCCATTTGCATGTCTTCTTTGAAGAAATGTCTGTTCAGATCCTTTGCCCATATTTTAGTTGGGTTTTTTGTTGTCTTACTATTGAGTTGAACCACTTATCTATTTTAGATATTAACCCCTTACTAGATGTATGGTTTGTAAATATAGTCTCTTCACTCCTGAAACCTGTAAGTGTTGGCAAGAATGTGGAAAAAAACCCTTGTACACTGTTGGTGGGAATGTAAATTGGTGCAAGCATTATGGAAAACAGTATGGAAGTTCTTCAAAAAATTAAAAATAGAACTACCATATGTTCCAGCAATCTCACTCTGGGTATATATCCAAAGGAATTGAAATCAGCATGTCCAAGAGATATCTGCATACCCATGTTCACTGCAGCATTATTCACAATAGCCAAGATATGGAAACAACCTAAGTGACTGTCGACAGATGAATGGATAAGAATATACAATGGAATGTTATTCAGCCTTTAAAAAAAAAAAAAAAAAAAGGAAATCCTGTCATTTACAACAAATAGATGAACCTGGAGGACATTATGCTAAGTGAGATAAGCCAGACACAGAAAAACAAATACTGCAAGGTCTCTCTTACATATGGAATCTTAAAAGTCAACTCCTAGGAGCAGAGAATATGGTAGTTACCAGGGGCTGAGGGGCAGGTGAAATGAGATGTTGATTAAAGGGTACAAAGCTTTAATTATACATGATGAGTAAGTTGTAGAGATGTAATGTACAGCATGGTGACTATAGTTAATAACAGTGTATTGTATACTTGAAATTTGTTGAGAGTAGCTCTTAGGTGTTCTCACCACACACACACACACACACACACACACCACGGTAACTATGTAAGGTGATGAATATGTTTATTAGCTTGATTATGGTGATTATTTCACAATGTACACATTTATCAAAACAACATGTATACACCTTAAATTTATATACTTTTTTTTTTTTTTTGAGATGGAGTTTCACTCATGTTACCCAGGCTGGAGTGCAATGGTGTGATCTCGGCTCACCGCAACCTCCGCCTCCTGGGTTCAGGCAATTCTCCTGCCTCAGCCTCCTGAGTAGCTGGGATTACAGGCACGCACCACCATGTCCAGCTAATTTTTTGTATTTTTAGTAGAGACGGGGTTTCACCATGTTGACCAGGATGGTCTCGATCTCTTGACCTCGTGATCCACCCACCTCGGCCTCCCAAAGTGCTGGGATTACAGGCTTGAGCCACCGCGCCCGGCCAAATTTATATACTTTTTAATTGTCAATTATACCTTAATAAAACTGGGGGGAAAAAGGAAAAGAAAGCTTCATTTAGTACCACCAGGAGGACTGAAGCTGGGCGGCCCCTCAGCGTTAACCCATGATGAGATGGACTGGTCATTTATACCCTTTCAATTGGATGGTCAGCTACTGACTGGTATAGACAATGCATGACGGAAGGCATGACTCTGGGCGAGGTCATTTGCTGCAGCTGACAACATTCCCAAAAAGCCTGCCACTGATGACTCCAGCACTGGAGAACCAAGTTCATTTCGGAAGGTGGATCTGAGAATCACGCAAGTGTAGGGTTGGATGTTGTCTTTATTTTAAAATTTTGTTTTCTGGCTATATTTAGATGTAATTGGTACATAAAACCCTGCACATAGTTAATGTCTACAGTTTGGTGAGTTTGGACATATGTATAAATTTGTGTTACCGTCACCGTAATTAAAATAACGAACACATCCATCATCTCTAACAGTTCCCTGTCTCCCTTTGTTGTTGTTGTTTTTTCTCTATCTAAAATTTTGATTTTATTGTTTATATCAAAAATGTTTGCATGAATTTTAATTTTTGAAAAATATTGCACTAAAATATTATTTACCTTGATCACTAAGACTTTTGGCTCTCCGTTAAATTTTACCTCACTCCTCTCATCCTAATCCCATCCCTGCTCCTGGTAGTTGTGTGAACTAGCTAGACATTCAGGAAAGCAAGCCAGCAGTATTTAGTGACACTGCATGTGAATATGCTCTATGATGTTGCAATACACCTCCTGGGTGTGTAGAGAAATCATCTACCTCTCTTTAAGGCGATGTGGATGTTCATCTAAAATGGATATGGGGCTGGGGGCGGTGGCTTACGCCTTTAATCCCAGCACTTTAAGAGACCACAGAGGGTGGATCATTCGAGGTCAGGAGTTCGAGGCCAGCCTGACCAACATAGTGAAATCCCGTCTCTACTAAAAATACAAAATTAGCCAGATGTGATGGCACACACTTGTAATCCCAGCTACTTGGAAGGCTGAGGCAAAAGAATCACTTGAACCCAGGAGGCGGAGGTTGCAGTGAGCCGAGATTGCATCATTGCGCTCCAGCCTAGACAACAAGAGCAAAAAAACGCCATCTCAAAAAAATAATAAATAAATAAAATTGTTATGGTAGAAGAGAGGAGAGCTGGAGACAACTCAGGAGGCCCTTTCCAGAAGATGAATAGCAAAATGAGCTGGATGCATTCTAAGAAATACTGAGCAGTAGTCCAGAGTCATAAAAGAAAACCTTCAGCCAATTAAATTTAAAAGCGTTTAATTGAGCAATGAATGATTCATGAATCAGGCAGCCCCTAGAATCACAGCAGATTCACTGAGACTGCAGGGATGCCTTGTGGTCAGAACAAATTTATAGACCAAATTGGGAAACTGAGGTACAGAAATTGGAAGTGAGGTACAGAAACAGTGAGATTGGTTACAGCTTGGCATTTGACTTATGTGAATGCAGTTTGAGCATTCAGCAGTCTATGAGTGGTTGAAATATGACTGCTGGGATTGGCCAACACTCAGGCATTATTACAGGTGCATACTATTAAGTTTTCATCTTGACTTACTATTAAGCTAGGTTACAGTTCATCCACAAGGACTCAAATGTAGAAGAACAGAGTCCTTCTTAGGCTATATTTAGTTTGCTTTAACAGTTTTCCCCTTTCGATCATTTTCTCAGTTTTGAGAGATTGACCAAAATCTTAGTCACTGATGTTGCTATCACTATCATAAATGTATTTACACAGTTTTGAAACTCACTGGGAAACAGAACAGTGGGGTTTGCAAGGAAGGAATAAGGACTGAATAGAGGGTACCTCCTTAAGCTAAAACATCTTGTTTACAGGAGAAAAACAAAACCTGGTCTGTTCTAGGATCTATGTGTTTTCTTAAAACCTTAGTTTGATTATGTCTCATTTAGCACAAGTAACTCCATTTTCGTTTGGCTTTGTTTGTTGAGGCCTAGTGCATGTGCTCAGTCCAAAGTAATAGCCTCCCATAATTTTGTTTTTAAAAAAAACTCCCCGTTTTCGGCCGGGTTCTCACTTACGTAAGAATGTGACCAAAACCTAGGGCCTTAGTGTCACTCTCAGTTACCATCATTTTGGGTTTCCGGTCTCAGCACATCATTTATAGGTTATAGTGTCCTCATGGTCGCATATTTCTTTCAGCTTTTGTCATTCCAGTTGAAGAGAAACCATTTGACATTCTAGAGATGGCTGCATGTGAACACTGAAAACCTTTGAGAGAATACAGCACAACATCAGGGAGACCATCACTATGACTATTAGGAGGGCAATATAGAGTTTGGAGTATGCTCCTTACCCAGGGTCCCCACAAGCCAAACCACGTAAAATAAAGAATGAGCTGTATGAAGAGTCTACTCGCTTGACCAAGTGCTCTTTTCATGAATCCCCTACAACCGAATTTTATAATCTACATTTGATGTATTTCTTCATCGGCCAGAAGTGTCAGTAGCTGCACAGTACTTTTCTGTTTAGCGGATTCTGTTATTTAGCATAGCTTTCACAAGAGAATTTAAAGCCTGTTGTGTAACAATAGCTTTTAAAGTAGAATTTGCTGTAGAGTTTATTGTGAGGGTGACAGTTCTAATTATTGCCTATTTTATTCTAAATCATGGAAAAAGGACCTAACAAGTGATACCCTTCTATAAGAGTGAAGGCCTCCTGGCAATGTTCTCTTTGATCCATGAGGAGTTTTGACTGATTATGAGGCAACGTATGTACCACCAAAGTTTCTCCCCTACATTAGGCCTTCATCTTTTATCTATAAGTATATGGTTATTCGTGTCTAAGACTGGCTGCAAAATCCTTCACAATTAAAAGTATACTCTATAAGTGCACATAATAGACTCCCTTTTAATTTCTATTGTTCATAGAGGCATAAACAAGAAAAAAATATTCAGATAAGAGTCCTGTCATAGTAGAAGTCCTGATCAGTGACATTGGGAAAAACTGTTCAC
>NW_016107439.1:1454661-1457224 GCF_001604975.1 Cebus imitator | reverse complement strand
AACAAAAAAAAAAAAAAAAAAAAAAAAGAAAACAACAAGTAAATAAAATCCCTTTATAAATGTTTAAATGGACTATCAAGTAGCCAAATATATCTGAAGCTTTGATTGCTTTACCAGGAACATGGAACCAAACATTGGTTTTAAACTATTTCCACAGTTTATAAGTCACCACATCGATATCTTCAATTTGGATTATGTTATCTTTTTCATGACAAGTCATGGAATGCAAAACCTTTAATAACAAAACTTTAAGCACTCAGGAAGGACAAGGCGGCTGTCTTAGTTCTCCACGAGTCCATGCTTGACATTGGACTTATGTCCTCTTGAATGCCAGGTATTTCTTCAACTTAGGTGCATAGCACTGATACTAACGGGTTAACAGAGGTAATTTGACTTAGACCATGGAGTTCATTCAAATTGTGTTTTTAAACAATTTTAGTATTGGCTGATTTAGCATAGTAATCTAGAGTTTGATTTTGAAAGGTTTGTTAAATACCAAAGGTTTAAAACATTGAATATTACAAAATAGAATCTTAGGTTACCATAAGTCATTCATTTAGCCGAAATGATAACTCAAACATTTTTTTTGAGTTATCATTAATGTTTAATGTTTAAAGGAAACAACATTATTCTGATAGAGAGGAGACACAGCTTTCTAAATAAGACCCAGTGAAGATAACATGAAGCCAACTGACTCTGTCGCCTTTCTTTTCCTTCCCTCCTTTTTCTTTTGTAGTTTACTTACAAGGTAAACAAAATCTTTTCATTATCTTTTAATATTACATAAAAATCATTTTTAAAAGAGAAAATCAAATTTTATATTTCCATTGGTGTATTTTTAATGGTAAAGCTAGTTTCTAATTACATTTTGCAAGTCTATTCAGTTTAATTAGTTTGGTCTATATCTCTGTTTGGTACCAATACCATGCTATTTTGATTTCTGTAGCCTTGTAGTATAGTTTGAAGTCAGGTAGCATGATGCCTCCAGCTTTGTTCCTTTTGCTTAGAATTGACTTGGCTATGTGGGCTCTCTTTTGGTTCCATATGAAATTTAAGGCGTTTTTTTCCAGTTCTGTGAAGAGGGTCATAGGTAGCTTGATGGGGATAGCATTGAACCTATAAATTACTTTGGGCAGTATGGCCATTTTCACGATATTGATTCTTCCTAACCATGCGCATGGAATGTTTTTCCATCTGTTTGTGTCCTCTCTTATTTCCTTGAGCAGTGTTTTGTAGTTCTCCTTGAAGAGTTCCTTTACATCCTTTGTTAGTTGTATTCCTAGATATTTTATTCTCTTTGTAGCAATTGTGAATGGCAGTTCATTCTTGATTTGGCTGTCTTTAAGTCTGTTATTGGTGTATAGGAATGCTTGTGATTTCTGCACATTGATTTTGTATCCTGAGACTTTGCTGAAGTTGCTTATCAGTTTCAGGAGAATTGGGGCTGAGACGATGGGGTCTTCTAAATATACAGTCATGTTGTCTGCAAATAGAGACAATTTGACTTCCTCCTTTTCTAATTGAATACACTTTATTTCTTTTTCTTGCCTGATTGCTCTGGCTAGAACTTCCAGTTCCATATTGAATAGGAGTGGTGAGAGAGGGCATCCTTGTCTAGTGTCAGATTTCAAAGGGAATGCATCCAGGTTTTGCCCATTCAGTATGATATTGGCTGTGGGTTTGCCATAAATAGCTTTTATTATTTTGAGATACATTCCGTTGATACCTAGTTTACTGAGAGTTTTTAGCATAAAGTCTGCTGAATTTTGTCAACGGCCTTTTCTGCATCAACTGAGATAATCATGTGGTTTTTGTCTTTGGTTCTGTTTATATGGTGAATTACGTTTATAGACTTGCGTATGTTGAACCAGCCTTGCATCCCCGGGATGAAGCCTGCTTGATTGTGATGGATAAGCTTTTTGATGTGCTGTTGCAATCGGTTTGCCAGTATTTTATTGAAGATTTTTGCATCTATGTTCATCATGGATATTGGTCTGAAGATTTCTTTTCTTATTGAGTCTCTGCCAGGTTTTGGTATCAGGATGATGTTGGTCTCACAAAATGATTTGGGAAAGATTCCCTCTTTTTGGATTGTTTGGAATAGTTTCAGAAGGAATGGTACCAGCTCCTATTTGTATGTCTGGTAGAATTCAGTTGTGAACCCATCTGGACCTGGGTTTTTTTTGGTTGGTGGGCTATTATTTGCTGCCTCAACTTCAGCCCTTGTTATTGGTCTATTCAGGGTTTCGACTTCTCCCTGGTTTAGGCTTGGGAGGGTGCAAGTGTCCAGGAATTTATCCATTTCTTTCAGGTTTACTGGCTTATGTGCATAGAGTTGTTTGTAGTAATCTCTGATGATAGTTTGTATTTCTGTGGAATCGGTGGTGATATCCCCTTTATCATTTTTTATTGCATCTATTTGATGCTTCTTTCTTTTCTTTCTTATTAATCTGGTTAGTGGTCTATTTTGTTGATCTTTTCAAAAAATCAGCTCCTGGATTTATTGATTTTTTGAAGGGTTTTTTGTGTCTCTCTCTCCTTCAGTTCTGCTCTGATCTTATTT
>NW_016107439.1:1453223-1454552 GCF_001604975.1 Cebus imitator | reverse complement strand
GTTTTGAAGAACATCTTTATTTCTGCCTTCATGTCATTGTTTATCCAGTCAACATTCAAGAACCAGTTGTTCAGTTTCCATGAAGTTGTGCCATTCTGAGTTAGTTCCTTAATCCTGAGTTCTAATTTTATTGCACTGTGGTCTGAGAGACTGTTTGTTATGATTTCCATTATTTTACATTTGCTGAGGGGTGATTTACTTCCAATTATGTGGTCAATTTTAGAGTAGGTACGATGTGGTGCTGAGAAGAATACTCTGTGGATTTGGGGTGGAGACATTTACATCTGTAAATGTCTATCAGGTTTGCTTGGTCCAGATCTGAGTTCAAGTCCTGGATATCCTTGTTAATTTTCTGTCTTATTGATCTGTCTAATATTGACAGTAGAGTATTAGTGTTTCCCACTACGATTGTGTGGGAGTCTAAGTCTCTTTGTAGGTTGTTAAGAACTTGCTTTATGTATTGGGGTGCTCCTGTGTTGGGTGCATATATATTTAGGATCATTAGCTCTTCTTGTTGCATTGATCCTTTTACCATTATGTAATGTCCCTCTTTGTCTCTTTTGATCTTTGTTGGTTTAAAGTCTATTTTATCGGAGACTAGGATTGCAACTCCTGCTTTTTTTTTGCTCTCCATTTGTTTGGTAAATCTTCCTCTATCCATTTATTTTGAGCCTGTGTGTATCCTTGCATGTGAGATGAGTTTCCTGTACACAGCACACTGATGGGTTTTGACTTTTTATCCAATTTGCTAGTCTGTATCTTTTGATTGGGGCATTTAGCACATTCACATTTAAGGTTAATATTGTTATGAGTGAATCTGATCCTGCCATTTTGATGCTAGCTGGTTGTTTTGCCCATTGGTTGATGCAGTTTCTTTGTTGTGTTGATGCTCTTTACCATTTGGTACATTTTTGGAGTGGCTGGTACTCATTGTTCCTTTCTATGTTTAGTGCTTCTTTCAGGAGCTCTTGTAAGGCAGGCATGGTGGTGACGAAATCTCACATACTGTCTGATTCTTTCCATCATCTAACTCCTCGTGTTCCAGGCCCTAGCTATAAAACAGGCAGGTTGTACAGTTAAGAGTCATAGTGGCATGTTATAAAGCATTTATTTAAAAGGCCTAATCACCTTTAGGTTGTACTACATTTCTGGCATAAATTTATTTTCATAAATTCTTTCATGACTTACACAGACATTTTTGGATGTTCTGACTTGCCCTAAACATGCTTCTTTTTAAACAACCAGTCATTTTACTTTAGGACAAGGATTTATCATATAGCGTCCTTTTTTTTTTTTTTTTTTTTTTTTTTTTTTTTTTTTTTTTTTTTT
>NW_016107439.1:1445167-1452909 GCF_001604975.1 Cebus imitator | reverse complement strand
TGAGCCACCGCGCCCGGCCATAGCGTCCTTTCTTATATAAAATCTCCTTTCTTTAGAAGCTTCTTTGCATAGCTACAGGGCATGGCTAATTCCATATATCGCCAGGCCTTATTTAGAAGTTAATGTTTCCAAAATAAGTTGAACAATTTTCAAAAGCCAAAGCAGTTTATGACCTTAAAGCATTTAGCAAACCTCGTATGTGACCTGCATAATTTGGACAAAATGTCTTTATTTTATCAATAATATTTAAAGCTGTTTTTATTTTACTTTTGAAATATTTAAGTGCTTATTTTTGTTTGGGCCAATTAATCAGAGCTCTTTGATATAAACATTACACACAACACATATATAATTATACAGCTATGCAGACAGAAGATTACTACAGTAGTTGTAAGATTTCTCATTTGCCAGTTTTTAGTTTCTTAACTAGTTATTGGCTTTCAGGTGGAGCCCTCGGAAGAACAGGGCCAGAAAGTGATTTCTGGTGCCTCCTGTTTTTCCCAAGGAGTCCAGACAATTAGAGTTTGAATATCCAATTTTAATTAAGCTAACTTTCTTACTTTTTTTTTTGAGACAGAGTTTTGCTCTTGTTACCCATGGCTAGAGTGCAATGGCACAATCTCGGCTCACTGCAAACTCCACCTCCCAGGTTCAAGTGATTCTTCTGCCTCAGCATCCCAAGTAGCTGGGATTACAGGTGTGCACCACCACGCCTGGCTAATTTTGCATTTTCAGTAGAGCTGGGTTTTATCATGTTGGTCAGGCTGGTCTAGAACTCCTGATGATCTGCCAGCCTCAGCCTCCCAAAGTGCCGGGATTACAGGCATGAGCCACCACATCCAGTCATATTAAGCTGACTTTTAACCATTGCAGTCTTTAATAAAGCTCTTTTAAAATTTTTATTATCTTATTTTAGCCAGGTCAAACATTTGATTATTTTTGACTTTTGAACTTTACCAAATGTAACCTCCCAGGTGCTCAAAGAAAATTTAAGATAATACATGGAGGAAAAGAGACTAGACAAGGCCATGCAGATATTAAACTAGAAACAACTTACTTCAAAGGCAGAGAATTGAACACAGATCATCAGTGTGAGAGGGCAAAGCCTTAGCTACTGAGTTATGTTATAGGGCAGTCTTCACTACTCTTCCCAGAGGGAATCAAGAGTAGTTAATTTTGAGCTTGCAAAGGCGTTTAACTACTCAAAGTAATTTTTAGAGCTAACTATGACATAAACCCTAAAATTCCTGTTCCCTGGAGGGCAGAGACCAAGAGAAAGTACTGCCATGTTACAAGGTCAAGCTCCCAAGGACATAAAACAAGAAGGAGTTAAACAATGGTTTTTGCCATTCATTCAACCATTTTCACAGAGAGAAAGAAGGCCAAAATCTGACTGGTAAAAAATTCCCTTTTGCTGGCATGCCAGGCTTCTGAGTTCCCTTTCCCTGAGCGGCCATCGTGACTCAGCTTCCCGCACCATCATGCTGGGGCAAAGACACATCATAAAGGAAAATTATCTTTTTTTGTTCTGGCCAGAGTAAAATACATGTGACAAAAACATAGACAGTAGCTACTCTGCTGAGCACCCAATATCAAACTAGCAAGGCTCAAATTTGCCCCTGGTTGGACCTCATCATTTGTTAATCCAACCTCCGACCAGGTGTTTCAACCTGTGGTCTCTGGGCAAGATAGTCACCCTGAATAATAGAAAGATAAGAAAGGGAAAGGGGAGAGAAAAAAAGCATTGCCCCTGGCAGGGTGGGGAAGGCTAAATGACCAGGGAGGCCGGAGAAAGACCCACCCATGGCAGCAACACTGAAAAGTTCAGGTAGCTACTTCTCGGTAGTAAACGGATTTTTCCAGCAGTCTCATCATCTCTCAAGTTTCCCCTTTAGGGAGGAGAAAGATCCCCATGTCCCACGATCCTGTAAACATGCCTAATCCTGTCGCACAGCCTTCAGCAAAGAGTGCAAGGCAGATTATGCTAAAGAGAAGAGAATAGCAGTCGACATGCTGCAGTGCTAAACCCTTTCTTAGCCCGAAGGGACTTTACCGAGAGCCCTCATTTTTTAAATGTACTTTAATGCATTGTTGTTCATTGGGAACTTTCCACTGTAAGTTATCTTTAGTAAGATTTTGCTGTTTCTGTAAGACTTCGCTGCTTCGCAGGCCTAAAGTATAAGCCAGAAAGAACTCAGTTTTCCAGAAATTAAGGATCTCGTTTTTACCCCAAATAATGGCTTTACGCTCAGGTTCTCTTGATTAACGTAGCAAGTGATTTTTTTTTTCCTACCTCAGCACTTAAGAAAAATGAAACAAAGGTGTATATGAATTTTCAAAAGCCAAATTTTATAACCTCTGTAATATTACTGCTTACCACCAGTTCCTTTCTGACCTAGTCAGATGTAAGAGACCTCTAACTGGATCCAAGCCAATTAATTCCTGGATCAAATCCATTCCTGGACCCAGTCCAGTTTCTGTCACAGCTCCAAACCCAATTTGGATCAGAAATTTATTCAAAGAAACTCGAAGAGCCCAAAACACAAATCTGTGGAGCTCTGAGATCGGAGAAGGAGTTTACCCACCATCCTCAGCAGCTTGAGAGGAGAGTGGACACAGCCGGGTCCTGCAGGTACCTTGCGTGTTCACTCAGCGCTTCTGGTGGTCACTAGAAACTCCACTTCGGATAGCGCTTCTGACACCATCTGATAAAAGAAAAACTCCAGCTGAATTAAATGTAAAAGAGTTTAATTGAGCGATGAATGATTCGTGAATCAGACAGCCCGCAGAATCACAGCAGATTCAGAGACTCCAGGGGTGCCTTGTGGTCAGAACAAATTTACAGATAAAAATCGGAAAGTGATGTACAGGAATCGGAAGTGAGGTATAGAAACAGTGAGATTGGTTACCGCTGGGCATTTGCCTTATTTGAACGCAGTTCAAATATTCAGCAGTCTAAGAGTGGTTGAAGAAAGGCCACTGGGATTGGCCAACACTCAGCCGTTGTTACAGGTGCACATTATTAAGTTACATTTTCAATTTTGTCTATTAAGCTAGGTTATAGCTTATATATTTGAGTCCTTCATCCACAAGGACTCAAATATGGTAGAGTCCTTCTCAGGCCAAATTTAGTTTGCTTCAACAGGGGTAATGAACTAAATGTACAAGCATCAACATGTATAGACCCTACAAACAGAGGGTAAGAAACAGAAGATTTGTAGCATCATTCTGTGTGTAAATTGAAACCAAATATAAACCTAACACTACTAAAAAGGTACATACATTTTAAGAACATATCATGAACACATTAAACTGAGTCCTATGGAGGTGGGGAATGGGAGTGGTGACTGGAGATGAAGGGGAAATATACAAAATAAAAACAAACATGAGAGGAACCTCATATGGGTCAATAATGATGGTATTTTATGAAGTAAGAATGATTAATTCAACTCTCTAGATTGTGAGGACCAAAGTAAAAGAAAATGTAATTTCTAAAAAAATTAATAGCTGTCCGGGCACGGTGTCTCATGCCTGTAATCCCAGAACTTTGGGAAGCCAAGGCAGGCAGATCACCTGAGAGTGGGAGTTCAAGACCAGCCTGACCAACATAGAGAAACCCCATCTCTACTAAAAAATACAAAATTAGCAGGGCGTGGTGGCGCATGGCTGTAATCCCAGCTACTCAGGAGGCTGACACAGGAGAATCACTTGAACCCGGGAGGCAGAAGCGGCAGTGAGAGAGCACGTCATTGCACTCTAGCCTGGGCAGCAAAAGCGAAATTCCACCTCAAAAAAAAAAATTGGTAGCAAATTATATAAAATGGTTTCTAATGCCTTTACAGGTTGTCTGCTTGCTGCTGAAGTTGGAGTTTAGTTTGAGTTTTAGTTGTGCTGCAGCTGGTTCACTCCAGCTGCTTTATAAGAGATGTGTCAATCCAACTCAACTGAATTTCAATTTTGTAAGTGACTCACATTTCAGACACTAATCCCTTCTCAAGTGCTTGAAATGCAGGCACAATACTTATTTGAACTAGCTGATTAACAAATCTGTGAATTAAGAGATACACAAAAGGCAATGAACTGGAATGAAAAGTATTGGAAGAAACTTGTTCTACCATTTCTAAATCCTTGTCATCCAAAATGCATGCATTCTAATTTGAAATACCTATGAAACTCTCACTCCCCAAAGTCATTGACCCAAAATATAGAAAAATCTGGAATATACTGAGCTTTGGTCGCAGAAAAACAGCTAGAGTAAACTAGAACTAAGTTCAAATGAAAACTAAACCAAAGTAAATCTTCAAATTTATCAACTAATATTTCATGAAAATCTTTAATATCTGCTAAAAATAATTCCATCCAAAACAAATTAATATAAACATCATGAACAGTTACAAGAAATAAGTAAGTCGACAAGGAGAATTTACTTGAAAATCTGGTTGATCATTTGTAGAGTTCATCCTTAGTGAATGACTTGGAGTAAAGGATTAATCATTTCCTCTTCCCTCCTCAAGCCTGCCTTTGACATTCATCAGAACTGTGGGCACTTGGATCAAAATGCTGGCGAGTGGGACTGGGGGAGGGGCGTGAGATTGACCTCAAATATGTTCATCTTCAAGGACAGCCCCATCTACCATGTGGCAGAGTTTCAATACATGCATCCCCATCTCCCTGAACCTGATTATAGGCAACAAAGCAGAAAAAATTAACCATGGGCTGAATCCAGTCCACTTGCAGCTGCAGCCCAAGTGGCCTTTTTAAAGCACACATTTGATCATGCCACTCCCCAACTTAAATTTCAAGGACTCAGGATCAAGTTCCAACAGCATCTTGAGGCTTACAAGGCCCTTCAAAATAAACCTGCCTCTTTGACCTCAGCTGAAGCCTCCTTCTCCTCCCCAGCCTCCAAAGCCTCCTGGGCTTTTCTTTTCCAAGCTGTTTCTCCTAAAATACTCCACCTACACCGCCTATCCTCAAACGTCTGTTAGCTAATCCCTCCCCTTTTTTTTAATGGCTCCCATTAGATACAACTTCCTTTAGGAAGCCTAAAATTAAGAAAACTGCTACCAGTACTGCAGTATTAGGAGACAGTTACCTGTGGGTCTCTCACATTTGTGCACATCTCACAGAAGTATTTGCTTCTCTTTGTTCCAGACTAGCTTTGCAAGAATGTTTGGAGAGCAAACAGCCTTAGAAGACAGAGATGCAGTCTTTCTCTGGAGCAAAGGACAAGTTGGCTTTCAGCCTTGCAAGATAGAAACAATGTCTCCCTCTCTCCAGATCAAAGGGCATTATAAAATGCTTACTGCCCATTATGAAAGATAGGTTCCCATGGATGGAGCTGGAGGCCATTATCCTTAGCAAACTAACACAGGAATAGAAAACCGAAAGCTGCATGTTTTCACCTGTACGTGGGAGCTAAGTGATGAGAACTAATGGACACAGGGAGGAGAACAACAGACACTGGGGCCTTCTTGAGAATGGAGGGTAGGAGGACAGAGAGGAGCAGAGAAAAAATAGCTATTAAGTACTAGATTTAGTACATGTGTGACAAAATAATCTGTACAACAAACCCCTGTGACACCAGTTTACCTATTTAACAAACCTACGCAGGTACACCTGAACCTAAAATAAAAGTTAAAAATAATAAATAAAATAAACTATGAGTTCCCTAAGTTCAGGGTTTTTTTCCTGTAAGGCAGCTCTCTATGTGTAAAGTACAATAATCTGAAGCTTTGCATATTGCCTGGATGGAATTTGGAGGAAATCTGGAGGCAAGGAGAACTGACACAGATATGCTATTCATGCCACTTGCTGTGTAATGAGTAATAAAGTGCTTTGTCTCTGACCCAGGAGTCTCATGACTATCAGCATCCATGAAACTGTGATAAACTAACTTATCAGTTTGAAAGTAGAAGACAAACTCAGACCCTTCTCAGTTCTTGACAGTAACATGGTAACATTAATTTTCTGAATTAGATGGTTGTGCTGTGGTTTAATACAATTATGTCACTGTTTGTGGGAAATAAACACTAAAGTGTTCAGGAGCGGTGGGGTATCATGTGGACAAATTTCTCTTAAGGACCAAAATAGGCATTGTATTGTACTTGCAACTTTTCTGCATATTTGAGATTGTTTTACCTTTTTTAAAGATTGATCAGTGGGCTCAGGTGATATTAGCCTGATCTGTCCAAACACAGTTCCCTTTAACTTTTTATTTGTGGTTTTGGCATTTGTTGACAATGATTGCCCAAATCCATTATTTCATTAGAGATTTCCAAAATGTTGATTTTCTAATTATTTATTCTAAATTTATTAACCATAACTCTATAAAAAATAATTTCTTCTCATCAACTATCTGCTTACCCTGAAATGAAATTTATACAGGAAAAGCAGGCCAAAAAAAAAAAAACCCAAAAATTGATTCTGTCCTTTATTTTCAAAGTAATGATTTGTTGCCCTAGGGAATTACCAAAGAAATTTGTTTTTGATTGCTTCGGATGAGCTTGTAATTTTTATATAGTTAATATTTTCAATCCATGGCAGTCATTATTCCTTTTGATGCTCAAATGCCCCATCTCAGGCCAATGTAAGCCCCTTCAAGATGAATCCATGGCTCTTTTGTCATGACTTTATCAGTCTTTTATTGCTTCCTTGCTCTGGGCATCCAATTAGATAGTTTAGGTTCATCTTGTACATTTCTTGCCCCAGATCTAAAATCAGTCATTTCTTTAGAGATCTTTGACTCTTTTTAAAGGGAGGTTTCTATTTACAGGCTGTAATCTGTAAGATTCAGAGGTGTTCCTTCTACTGGTTCGTCATTAATTTCAGGCTTTTCAGTGGGCAGAGGTAGGACATTTGCATCTAATCCTGAGTTCATGCTGGCATTTACAAGATTTACATAACTTCTTTGATTTTATCCTTTTTCCCATATATGGAAACCTTGGTTCCTAATCACCTTAATTATATGTTTATCTTACACTTTACTGTGCTTATACTATAGGTTTACTATAATGATCTTACAATACAACACTGCAATAAAATACTGAATGTAGTTAAATATTTCTTTGTGGTTGTAGTTGTCCTTGGAATATGTCTTACTAGAGATGTACAGCCAAAATGTAGGTTTTATAATCCCCTGTCGGGGTGGCCAACTGTCTTGTTTGCTCAGGACTGAGGGATTCTCCTAGATCAATGCTAAAACCTTTCTTACAGTCCCAGACAAACCAGGAGGGTTGATCGCCCTACTTAAAGTAATTCTCTACTCTTTGGTTTAGCCACCAACTTAATGTTAGAGTCAGATTCATTTGTTTCAGGATGTTTTTGATGTTTTAGGAATTTTTAATTGTAAAAAACCTAAAACATTTATACTGTTTCAAAGCCAAAACCATGTGATAGGTCACCTTCAGAGAGGACTAGTGTCCATCTTTATCTTCTCCACCTTACTCCCTGTCTCCCGCTAGACATATCATTTGCCTTAGTTTTTTAAATTTATTCTACCATTTCTGTTTTGAAAAATATGTACGTGTAGTAATACCTCCCTTTCTTACACAAAAGATAGCATTTTACAAACACTATTTCCATATATTGTATTTTGTTTGTTTGTTTGTTTGTTTGTTTTCTCCATTTATTTTATTGCATTTTAGGTTTTGGGGTACATGTGAAGAACATGCAAAATTGTTGCATAGGAACACACGTGGCAGTGTGATTTGCTGCCTTCCTCCCCATCACCTACATCTGGC
>NW_016107439.1:1431479-1439488 GCF_001604975.1 Cebus imitator | reverse complement strand
ACAGCCGCGCTGGCGACCGTGGAGCACCTCTGCCCGGGAGTTTCCTAGTCTGTGGGCAATAAAAATGCGGCGTCCACTCACCCTGTGTGCTTTCACTGGGAGCTGCAATCCTGAGCTGTTCCTAAACGGCCATCTTGGATCCTCTATTGTTTGTTTGTTTGTTTTTGATATGGAGTCTTGCTCTATTGCCCAGGCTGGAGTGCAGTGGTGCCATCTCAGCTCACTGCAACATCTGGCTCCCATGTTCAAGGTATTCTCTTGCTTCAGCCTCCCAAGTAGCTGGGACTACAGGCACCCACCACCAGGCCTGGCTAATTTTTGTATTTTTAGTAGAGACGAGGTTTCATCATTTTGGCCAAGCTGGTCTCGAACTCCTGACCTTGTGATCCACCCACCTCGGACTCCCAAAGTGCTGGGGTTATAGGTGTGAGCCACCGTGCCAGGCCCCATACACTGCTTTTTAAAGGTTTCCCACATCAACATTTACCCTAGAACTGCAGAGCATGTATCTAAATAATCACATCTGTCATCCTCAGAATGGCCAGAATGGAGGGAAACAAGCCACCCAGCAAGAGACAGAATTCTATGAATAAACCAGCTTAACTGAGATAGAAAAATTTAACATTTTCTCTCCACACCAAACCCTAGCATTACCTACTTCATCCCAAATAGCTTTCAAAAATTGTTGCTGAGCTCAGACCCAGGGCATTTAGAGATTGAATGTAATGATGGGTCCCCGATGGTGACAGGAATTGCTCTCATCTCCCAGCTGCTGAGGATGGGAAATGGCTGGTGAGATGACAACAGTGAGGGCCGCTCATTTAGTTCAGCGTTACAGTACAGGTGTGCAAAATGCAATGTACGTGAGCAACTCAGGCCTCTGCTGTTACAGGGCCCAGGAGAGGAGTCAGAGTGTTTGTGTCCTGCTTACGGGGCTGTGTGAGACTCTACATGGGAACTCTTGGCTGGGTGCAGTGGCTCATGCCTGTAATCCTGGTACTATGGAGGTCGAGGTGGGTGGATCACTTGAGGTCAGGAGTTCGAGACCAGCCTGACAACATGGTAAAACCCATCTCCACCAAAAATACAAAAATTAGCCAGGCAGGGTGGTGTGCACCTGTAATCCTAGCTACTATGTGGGCTGAGGTGGAAGAATCTCTTGAACCCGGGAGGCGGGAATTAGCAGTGAGCCAAGATTACAGCACTGCACTCCAGCCTGGGCAACAGAGTGAGTGAGACTCCATCTTAAACAAAACAATAACAACAAATACATGTGAGCTCTTCATATAATGTGTGCTCAGTAGTGTCACAGGAGAAAGGTTTCAGGGGCTGCAAGAGGAGTCGTTTATGAGATCCAATGTTTTCCTTTTGTGTGAGAGAGGACAGTCTCCTATTGGTTATTTGTGAAGAGCCAGGCTCATCAATTGGTAAATTGGCTTGAGCGCCCTGCAGACTCACGCAGCTTGCCTGTGGCTGCCGGTGTTCTAGACAGCGCTGCCGAGATTTGTGGACCAAACTGATGGCTGTCTACCTTCTACAATTGAAGTACAAGCTCCCCCTGCCCTTTCGCACTTCCTGCCTTCCAGGGCCTGTCCCCTTCCCCTCTCCTTCTATTTGGGGAAGACACACCCTCCTGGGTTCTTTTTGACTACAAAAGAAGGACACCATCTTTTGAAGATCACCCTTTAAACACGCTTTCACCAGTGGGAAAAGCAGATAGAGAAGCTCTAGCTAAATCCCGTAGAAAATTCAGATTGGTGTGTAGAGGGAGAAGAGCGCAGTGTTTGGAAAATCCCCGGAGACAGACTGCATGCGTTTGAATCCTGGTTCTATTACCTCCATAGGCATCTGGGGCATATTATTCACCACCTCTGTGCCTCAGTTTCTCACTTGCAAAATAGAAAAAAATGGGGCTCTGATTACCTCAAAAAGTTGCTTTGAGCCTGTGGTGGGTTGAATTGTGGCTCCTGAAAAAATACATCCACCCAGAGCCTCAGGAGATGATCTTTTTTAGAATAAGAGTCTTTGTCGATTGTTGAATTTTCTCCTCTTTTATTTTTCTTTCTCTCTCCTTCTTTCTCTCTCTCTCTTTCTTTCTCTCTCTTTCCTTCTTTCTTCCTTTCCTTCTCTCTTCCTTTCCTTCTCTTTCTTTCTCTCTTTCTTTTTCTCTTTCTTTCTTTTTGTCTTGCTCTCCTGCCCAGGCTGGAGTGTGGTGGTGCAATCACAGCCCACTGCAGCCTCGACCTTCTGCACTGAAGTAATCCTCCAACCTCAGCCTCCCAAGTTGCTGGGACTACAGGCATGCGTCATGTCACTCAGCTGATTTTTTTTTTTTTTTTTTTTTAAAGAGACAAGGTCTCACAGTGTTGCCCAGGCTGGTCTTGAACTCCTGAGCTCCAGTGATCCTCCCACCTTAACCTACCTATCCTTCAAGACTCAGCTTCTACATTGCCTCTGTCAAATGTCCCTGATCCTGCCTCATGTTCACTTCTCCCAAACCACTTCCTCTGTGAACCATTTGGGTTCTTCAAGGGTCCTCTGTGATGGCACTTGTCCCGCCATTGATAACGGTGTCTATAAGTCTGTCTTCTGGAAGACCAGGCATCAGAGAAGGCAGGGGCCAAGTCTTGCTGACTGAAGGCCCCCAATCCCAGCATACTGTCCTAAAGCAGGACCAGTTAGTGAGCACCATTTCTAAGAAATGTTTAGGAAAACAAAAATGGGAGCACCAAGTTGTGGTGGGTGTAGAGAGGTGGGGTCAGAGAAGGACTCCCAGAAGAGAGATTGGAGAAGAATCTTCAAGGGAGATGAAAGGACATTCCAAAACACAAAAAGATATTCCAAGATCTGCTCCAGAGAGTCCTTTGAGAAAACTGCTACTAATGACTACTGGGCTGGCCAACTTGAGCCCGAAAATAAGGTGGTTCAGAGGGTGACATCATTGCCTGAGGAGCCCTCTGTGCTCTCCACCAGAAGCCAATAACAGTCCCCAGCAGTCGCCTCTTCAAAGCCTAGGTCAGGAAGGCGGAAAAGAACATGCAAATTGCTATTGCAATGGCAGTTTTGCCTGCAGGCAATTTTTTGAGACCACACAATAGAAGTTTTCAAATAGATGGTTTCAAGTATCCACAGTGCAATGAGATCAAGATTCAGGACTGCCAGCATGTAGCCTAACAGGAAAAGTATCATTTATGGCAGGCTCATGAATTCTATTTGCATAAAACTTATGAACCCGAAAGCACACACTCCTGATGCAGTGAAAATCAAGACTTCTTCCAGTTTTTGTTTTCTCTGGATGGTGGCAGCCTATCAGATGAATCAGCCTTTATGATAAGAGATTTCTCTAACGCTGCAGGAGGCTACTTATAATAGATTCCTAAATATATGACTGGCCAGGTGCGGTGGCTCACGCCTGTAATCCCAGCACTCTGGGAGGCTGAGGTGATCTGATCACCTGAGGCCAGGAGCTCGAGAATAGCCTGGCCGACACAACGAAACTCTGTCTCTGGTGAAAATGCAAAAATTAGCTGGGCATGGTGGCGCATGCCTGTAATCCCAGCTATTCGGGAGGCTGAGGCAGGAGAATCACTTGAACCTGAGAGGCGGAGGTTGCAGTAAGCCGACATCACCCCACTGCACTCCAGCCTGGGCAACGAAGTGAGACTCAGGCTCAAATAAATAAATAAATGACTGAATTTATTCAGACATTTCTTTTATTTCTTTTATTTTATTATGACAGATAAAGTCTTTCCACTTAAACTGTTTCACAGCCCTTAAACACCTGCACACTTGTCGATGCGCCCTCCATGCCCCACCTTCCTATCCACCTACCCAGGCACAAAACATGCGCACAAACATGCACCCAGGGGCAAGTGCACATCTGCAGAAGTCTGGTTGTGGTACTGCAAATTTTCTAAAGCACTCATTCTCCCTGGCTGACCTGTAAGCTCACACGGGCATGGTCCCATGTGAGGGAAAACACACCTGACAGGGTCAGGAGAGCTTCTTTCATAGGTAAATTGGGGGAGTTGACTGATGTGAAGCTTGAAGTCCCTTCCAACATTTCAGCATTCTCAGTTTCCCTTTATTCCCTCCCTCCACACTGCCTGACCTTACAACACAGCATCGAGTTTAGCAAAGAGCAGGTGCAGGATTTATTACGCAACAGCCTTTCTGTGCCTTCAGCGGGGCTGAGCTTTTCTGGTGGAGCTCTCCAGCCCCCGGTTTTCATCGGTACCAGTTGCCACTGCATCACAGAGTTGAATAAATACAAATTGAATTAAAACCCTGATTCAAATGCTTTGGTTAATGTCCTTCATTAGTGTTTTCAGAGGCAACACGTTGAACCAGGCTCCCTGGTTTGACTGACTGATGGTGAGTACCAGAGGCACCCAGCAATAAAGTGCAGCAATATTTCTGGACATCAGGGATGGTTAGGATCATAGAAAACTGCATGAGTCTGGCAGGGGGTGAGGGCGATGGGGAAGATGAGAATGCACTGGAACTTGTGAGAGAGGGAAAGGAGCCAGGGAGGATGGCGTAGAGCAGAGACGAGCACGAGGACCTGAACATGGGATCCTTCCGTTCCAGAATTGCCAATGTCCCCTGTCCCAGAATGGCAGAACAGTCTAAAAATCCCTAACCTGGCAGGTGCCAGAGCAGGGGTTGCAGATTCCAAAGCTTACTAAGGACAGTGGCATAATCGTGTGAGACCTTGCTTTTTCTCAGTGTTGGGAAGAGAGGGGGGAGTAAAAGGGACTGTGGACAGAGCAGGACAATTGTGGATTTTAATGCATTAGGGACTCAGCATTGCAAGATCTGTAATTTAATGTTGAACTTGCACATTACGTCATAGCAACGAAATTAAATTGAGAATAGCATGCATTCCAAACAAAATACCTTGTTGGACTAGATTTGAACCTCCAGGGGGATTTAAGCAAAAGACAAAGTAAACAGAGACACTTCACAGTGGTGGAGCCCAAGAGTCTGGCCTGAGGAAAGCATGTGGGGACCCCCAGATAATCTGTGAAAGAAAGACAAGTCATAACACTCAAAATACCTAAAAGCAAGGAAGGCTAAGACTATTTGGAATCATGGAAAAAGCTTAGCTTCTTCAGGAAGATTGTATGGTCAAGGTCCAGGGACACGTGTCATCCTGGGGTATATATGACTGCGGTGGAGACTGGAATACCATAAGCCACTCAGGGAAAATAAAACCAAACCAAACAGAAAGCTCTTCTTAGCAATACGTAACGCTAAAGAGAAATTGCACCTAGGTTATACCAGAAGAAGGAAATGAGGTCAGAAAAAGGTGAGAATAAATCGCCTAATCAAAATACTGGGTTATAGGAAGAGCTACCCCACCTGCTTCAGGACTGCAAGAAACAGCAATGCTTTCAGGAGACCAAGCTGAAAAACACAAATATGTTTAGCCGTACCTGAGTACATGCAATTCCTGCTCCAAGATTCTGCCTCACTGTGGTTAAAAACTTGTGGTTTTTGAATGATGGGCTGGCAATATTGCATTATTGTAGATATGGAAGGAATATTGCAAATGAAGTAGCATTGGAGAATCAATATTTTTGAGCACCACCATGTGCCAGTTGAGGTGACTCACGTATGACAACTGCTTTTGCTACTCACAACATTCTTATGAGACAGGGACTTCTTTTCATTCCTGTTTTGCAAATGAGGAGATTAAGGCCCACAGTGATAACATGACTTACCTTAGGTTAGAGATCTAATAAGAAGAACTGGGATTTAAACCAGTTAAATATACTAATGATAATAGCAGTACACAATTCTATCCTCAGAAGTCTTTGTGTGACTTCTGAGCTCTGATTTCCATTATTAACTCCAGCCTGTCTTTAGAGGGTTGTAAAGATTAAATGAGATGGGGCCTGTAAGTACTTAACCCTGGCTTGCCCAATCAATTAGATTAATAGTTATTAGTAATAGCAGTAACTGGATCCAGCATTCAGAAGGCTGTAGTGAGAGGGAGGGTAGGGACAAATTGGAATGGACTGAGAAGTGACTGGGAGGTAGAAAGAGGTAACAGGGGTAGACTTCCCTTTGGAAAAGTTTTGGGTTTGACATTTTGTTTTGTTTTTGTTGTTGTTATTTTGTTTTGTTTTTTTTGAGACGGAGTTTTGCTCTTGTTGCCCAGGCTGGAGTACAATGGCACGATCTTGGCTCACCGCAACCTCACAACCTCCGCCTCCTGGGCTCAAGTGATTTTCCTGCCTCAGCCTCCCGCGTAGCTGAGATTATAGGCATGCACCACCACATCCGGCTAATTTGTATTTTTTAGTAGAGAAGGGGTTTCTCCATGTTGGTCAGGCTGATCTAGAACTTCCAACCTCAGGTGATCCACCCGCCTTGGCCTCCCAAAGTGTTGGGATTACAGGCATGAGCCACCATACCCAGCCCAGCCTGAAGTTCATTTTTAAGAAAGCTTATTTACCATGACTGCTATGAACTGAACTGTGTCTCCCTTCCCTCCCCCAACCACCAAATGTATAGCTTGAAGCCCTCTTCCCCAGTGTGATGGTATTGGAGGGGAGGGGGCGCCTTTTGGGAGATGATGAGGACGGAGCTTCAGGATTGAATTACTGCCCTAATAAAAAGAGACTCCAGAGAGCTCTCTCTCTCCCTGCCATGTGAGGATGTGCTGGTAAGGCAATTATCTGCAAGCTAGGATGTGGACGTGGGCCCACACCAAACACCAAATCTGTTGGCACTCTGATGTTGGACTTGGCAGCCTCCAGAACTGTAGGAAATACATGTCTGTTGGTTAAGCCACTCATCCTATGGGATTTTGTTAGAGCCGCTCGAGCTGACTAAGACAGTGGCTGTCCATTGAAGGAGAAAGCCTGATGGTGCCAATGGCAAGGGGTTTCAGGCGAGTGAAGACCAACCCCCGGGCCATGGAGGGAGGACGTCCAGAGCCCAGATGAGAAACTCAGCCCTGAAAAGAGGTGAGAACACTTGTTCCCCTGAAACAGAGGAAAGAAGAGAAGAATGGATGGAAGACACTGGGAGATTTTGATGTGGAAGGAAGAAAATTGAGGGACTGTGAATTTGACATAATCCAAATGGAAGGGAGAAAATTCGGCTGATGAAAATGGAAGGTGAGGTGCTGGGGGTAGAGGAAACCGGGATAGTTGGGGCCTGGCTTCTATGGGGATTCAGGGCCAGGACAAGCACACACTCCAGATCTTCCGGCACAGCTTTGGTTTCTATCCTGCTGCCCCTGCCCCCATACTACATGCATAGGCACTGGCAACCTACGGGATCTGAACAAAATAGTCCTACCAGAGCTGACTAACGCCATCTTGGAGTCCTGCTCCTTTTCACTTCTTAATACTTCTGGTAGACTAGTTTGTATTTAGGATCAGAATTGATAAATGCTGATAGCAAGTTTAGTGGTCTTCTCTAAATCCTCTAGGCGCCAGTAACCCTGCCCCCACCTACCCCATTCTCACACTTGTGAGAGGTAAGCGCTGGATATTGGGTGCCCTTTGATCTCACAGACAGAAGGTTTGGGTTCAGACTTCTCCACTTACTAGCTGTATGACTTTAGGCAAGCCAATTAACATGCCTGAGCCACAGTGTTTTTTAATTTTAAAATTTAAAAATTAAATACATATCAGTTCCACCAAGGCACCTGGTCCCAGAAAGCATAAGTGTCTCCTTCATCATTTCTATAGACAAGTTATTATCTTACTTGGAGGATTCATCTCAGGAATGATTGGCATTGTTCAGATAGGTTGAACAAGGCTCTGGTTTGGGGATGGGAGTGAGGGAAAGGAACCTAACTCAACACTCCATCAAAGCTTCACACTGGAATAGGGCTATTTCAGTGAGCTGTCTTCCTTTCCTTTAAAATTAATAGAAGGACCAATTTTCCCATAAGCTTAGTACTATTTTTGGTCATTTCCACACTATTGATAGCCTATCTAAATTGATACTCATTTTATGTTTAAGTTTTTTTTGTTTTTTTTTTTTTT
>NW_016107439.1:1397631-1430324 GCF_001604975.1 Cebus imitator | reverse complement strand
AAAAAAAAAAAAAAAAAAAAAGGATCATAATCTAGCTGAAGAGATAACACCAACACAGCAAAAACAAAGCACAATAAAACAAAGCCAAAATGACAAAGTGCCTGGTACTCTGGTTAAAAAGGTACTTTAAAAATCCAGAGAGGGTCCACTACAGTGTACGCCTGTCTGTCAAGGTTTTGCAAAGAAGGTGGAACTTGATGTCAGAAGTGACAACAGTTTTTTTGGGAGGGGAACAGCAAGGTGAGGGTGGTGGCCAGATAAGTGTTTTCAAGGAAGTGATGGTCTGAATATTTGTGCCCCCCGTGATTCATATGCTGAAATCCTAACCCCAGGCACTGATATTAGGAGGTGGGGCCATTGGGAGATGATTAGGTTATGGGAGATTAGTGGCCTTATGAAAGACAACCCAGGCCAGGAACAGTGGTTCACGCCTTTAATCCCAGCACTTTGGGAGGCCAAGGTGGGGAGATCACCTGAGGTCAGGAGTTCGAGACCAGCCTGGCCAACATGGTGAAACCCTGTCTCTACTAAAAATACAAAAGTTAGCCAGGCGTGGTGGTGTGCACCTGTAATCCCAGCTACCCAGGAGGCTGAGGCAGAAGAATCACTTGAACCCAGGAGGTGGAGGTTGCAATGAGCCAAGATCATGCCACTACACCCCAGCCTGGGCAACAGAACAAGACTCTGTCTTACGGGAAAAAAAAAAGAGAAACCCCAGACAGAGCCTTCATTCCTCCTGCCACACATGAGGTTACAAGGAGAAAATAGCCGTCTATGAGGAATGGGCTCTCACCAGACACTGAATCCTCTGGCTCCTTGATATTGAACTTTCCAGCCTCTAGAACATTGAGAAGTAAAGTTCTGTAGTTTATAAGTCACCCCAGTCTATAGCATTTTATTATAGCATTCTGAATGGACTAGAGAGAGGAAAAACATAAGCAAAATAGTAGGAAGGCAAAAATGAATATAGCTTATTAAAAAACAGTGGGGTTGGCTGGGGTAGGGGGAGGGTATAAAAAAGAAAAAGAAAAAAAACAGTGGGGTTGTTTTGAAGTGAATGTTTCTTTTGGAAAATAAGAAGGTGAGGGGAAGGAAAAAGGTTAAGAGAAGGAAAGAAGGCTGGGCATGGTGGCTCATTTAATGCCTGTAATCCAAGCACTTTGGAGGCCAAGGCGGGCGGATCACGTGAGGTCGGGAGTTCAAGACCAGCCTGACCAACACGGTGAAACCCCGTCTTAAAAAAAAAAAAAAGAAGGAAAGAAAGCCTACAAGGGGGAAGGAGACGAGGGTCTGTTGCATATGCAATCGATTGGCATTCAGAATTTATTTCCCTTGCCCCTGGCATATGTATGTACTGCAGAAGCTAGACAGCAGAAAACCACTTTTTCCCAGCACCCTCAAACTAGGGATTGTGGCTGTTAATCAGGTTCCACTAGCCAGGCCAGCTTTCAGGCATGTAACCTGTGTTGTGTAGGACCTCTTGCTCAGAAGGGCCCCAGGTTTGTTTTAATGCTCTGCTGCTGCATCCTTGACATCCTGAATAATTTTAGCTTGGAATTCATGTTTTGTAAGTGAAGTCCAATGGAACAATGGAGCATGAGCAGAGGAGATAAGATCAATATGGGTGTCCACTGTGGTCCCTTGCTGCCCTGTTCCCAGGCAGCTTCAGGGGTGCCCCGAGCACAGAATCTGGTGGACCTAAGATGCAGGAGGGCTCAGCCAGCCTTAAAACCAGAACGAAGTAAGTGTATCAGAGAAACAACTGAGTCTGCAGGCTGCTGAGGGCCCTGAGAGATCACGCTTTCCATGTGAGACAGTATTTACTTGGAACACAAGAAGATGAAGGAATTTTAAGAAGCGTGACCCACTGAGGTACCCTGCTCATGTTTTCCTACTTGTGTATTTCTTACCTCTCTGCATTAGGGAACCACTTATGCTGAAAATAAAGACACAGAGGAAAGGAAAAGATGGGGCAACGCATAATTCCTTTTCCTTTCTGTCTTTCCTTAGTCATCAGGAAAGCCAAAAGTAGAGAATATTGATGGAATGTCAGCATATCAAGAAATAAAATAAAAACTGTTGAGTGCTTTGTGCAATATCTTTGCTGTTCTGATAAAAACAGAATACCTAAGTATGTCTACAAGCTACCAGGTACAAATCGTG
Organism: Cebus imitator; assembly: GCF_001604975.1. NCBI lineage: Eukaryota > Metazoa > Chordata > Mammalia > Primates > Cebidae > Cebus > Cebus imitator. The sequence continues at coordinate 1,428,161 of NW_016107439.1, read as the reverse complement.
TGCTTTTGGTGATTCTACATATAAGTGAAATGCTATCATATTTGCTTTTGAAACTGGCATTGTACAATGTAAAAACAAATGATGAAATTCATACTGATAATGTTCATGTTTAATTTTTTCTTACTTAGAAAGACATTGGCTGGGCACAGTGGCTCATGCCTGTAATCCCAGCACTTTGGGAGGCCAAGGCGGGCAGATCATGAGGTCAGGAGATGCAGACCATCCTGGCTAACACTGTGAAACCCGATCTCTACTACAAATACAAAAAATTAGCCAGGTGTGGTGGCATGCACCTGTAATCCCAGCTACTGGGGAGGCTGAGGCAGGAGAATTGCTTGAATCCAGGAGGTGGAGGTTGCAGCAAGCCAAGATCGTGACACTGCACTCCAGCCTAGGCAACAGAGTGAGACTCCGTCTCAAAAAACAACAACAAAAAAAAAGTAAAAAACACCATGACGAAAGAAATACTACAGGAAAAAAGCCCTACTATTTTAGTACCGTTAGTGGCACTTCTTTCCTCCTTCACGAGCAAGGTGCCCCACATACTATGTAGCAAAGCCTGTTCGTAAGTTTGTTTCCCATGTGTGAGATCTGGAAGGCAGGCAACAAGAGTGTGGACACCACCTTCCTTCCTACCCTCTGCCTGCATCAAGGTCATTGCCACTGCCTGAGGCCAGCTATGTTTCATGATTTAAGACACTTTCATCACAAGAGGAAAACAACATGAATCCCAAAGTAATGTTCAAATTAGTTTTGGTGTTCTTTTACTTATCCCAAAGCTAATCCAGGCTTTTGAGAATAATATGATTTAAAATTAATTTTAATTTTTATTGAGGTAATACTTTTGTAAAATATAACATTTCAAATAGTATATGATTTTTAAAATTTAGATACAATTCCCAAATCCAAAAATTCAGCTTTTCAAAGCACACAGTTTAGTAGTTTGTAGTATATTCACAAAGGGATCCAACCATTCCTCCATTCTAATTACAAATATTTTCATCATCCCAAAAATGAAACCCTGTACCTTACTGGTAGTCACACCCCATTTCCCCTCTCCCAGGCCCCTGTCAATTACTAATCAATTTTCAGTCTCTGTAGATTTTTTAATTCTGAATATTTCATACAATTGGAATCATAGGATACGAGATCTTTTGTGTCTGGCTTCTTTCACTTAGCACAATGTTTTCAAGAGTCATTCTTGTTCTACCAGGTATCAATACATCATTCCTTTTCACAGTTAATATTCCATCGTATGGATAGGCCACATTTTGTTTATCCATTCATCCATGTTTTGTGTTTTGTGATTTTGTGGGTTTTGTTTTGTTTTGTTTTTGAGTCAAAGTCTCATTCTGTTACCCTGGTTGGAGTGCAGTAGTGCAATCATGGCTCACTGCAGCCTCCACTCCCCAGATCAAGCCATTCTCCTTCCTCAGCCTTCAGAGTAGCAGGGACTAAAGTCACACACCACCAGGCTTAGCTATTTTTAAAATTTTTCTGTAGAGACAGAGTCCTGCTATGTTCCCCTGTTTGGTCCCGGACCCCTGGGTTCAAGTGATCTCCCCCACCCCACCCCCGTCCCACTTCAGACTCCTAAAGTGCTGGGATTACAGGCATGAGCCACTGTGCCTGGCCTGGAGTCCATAAAGTTTGAATGAAATAAGAGTAGTTGCTTTCTCCCTTCTTTCCTACTTTTCCTACCCCACAAAGGAAGCCACTTTCTAGTCTTTTGGTTGTTTCTCCCGGTATTTACCTGTGTTTCTATATATCCTCTTTATACTGCTATTTATTTATAATTTACATACATATTTATTATATTCTTACTTTGGAAGATTATCATTCATCATTGTTACACCTGTTTACATACTTATTCTTTCTTCTTCCTTTCCCTTAATATAGTTACAAGGACAATGTTTGGTTAAATTACTATTTAGCGGTTAGATGACTGTGACCATGTCAAAGAATGGTGACTGCTAAGCCAAGAATTACATCCTTGTTACTTTTGCTTTTCTGAACCAGGAGAATCACCTCTCTTCCTGATCTCACACGGGGGAATGCCACAGGGCTCAGGACACGGGCCGCTGCTCTTCTCTGTCTACACTCCCTCCCTAGCCACCCTCCTGGCTTAAATAATAACCATGTGCTTGTGACTCCTAAATTCACACTGCCAGCCTGCTGGTCTTCACCTGAATTCCAGTCTTTTTTTTTTTTTTTTTTTTTTTGAGGCTGAGTTTCACTATTGTTGCCCAGGCCAGAGTGCAATGGCAAGGTCGTGGCTCACTGCAACCTCCACCTCCGGGGTTCAAACGATTCACCTGACTCCGCCTCTCAAGTAGCCTGGATTACTGACTAATTTTTGTATTTTTAATAGAGACAGTATTTCACCATGTTGGTCAGGCTGATCTTGAACTCCTGACCTCAGGTGATTCACCCACCTCGGCCTCCCAAAGTGCTGGGTTAACAGGCATGAGCCACCATGCCTGGCCTGAATTCCAGTCTTGGTTGGTTTTGTCCAAAGCTGACTTGACATTTGCACTTGGATGTCTAACAGGCACCACGTACTTAACTTGTCCAAAACAGATCCCCTATTTCTCCTCCCGGGGAGCCACAATCTTCACTATCTCAGTAAACGGCACTGCTATTTTTCCAGTTGGTTTGGCCCCAAGCCTTAAAATGATCCCTTTCATGTTTTCCCTTTCATACCCTACATCCATTCCACAGAAAATTCTGTCAACTCTATCATCAAAATACATCCAAAATCCAACCACTTCTCACCACCTCTACCCCTACCTTCCCAAGGCCGGGACAGCAGCATCATCCCTGACTGCTGTTACTGCAATAACCTCCTGACAGGTTTCCCTCCTGCCATCCCGGCCCGCTGCAGTTTTACACACCAGTCATTTTCACATCACCCCTATGCCCATAACTCCCCAGTGATTTCCTGTGTCCCTCAGATAAAAGGTGGCGTAAGTTCTGGCTCTGCTGTCTTTATCCTGATCTCTTTCCACTCTGCTGCTCCTCACTCTATTCCAGCAGCACTGGCTTCCTTGACATACTTGGAACTTTCTAAGTTCATTCCAAGCTCAGTGTCTTTCCCCTTGCCACTCCTGCCTCCTGGAATGCTTTGCTCCCAAATAGCTGCACGACTTGCTCCATTTCTTCTCAAAGGTCCTACCTACTCAAATGTCACTTCGTTGGAGTGGCTGTCCCCAGTTAGCTTATAGAAATCAACACCCTACTATGATTCTCTCCATACCTCTCATCCTGCTTTATTTCTCCCCATGATATCTATCGCCACCTGACACATTACTTATTTATTTGTTGTCTGCTTTCTTCCCGATGGAAGGCAGGGATGTGGCCTGTTGTGTGCGCTGCCATATCTCTAGTGTCTAGAATGTGTCTGGAATACAGTAAGCACTCAACAAATATTTGATGAGTACATGAATTAATAAGAAGTGTCAATAAATGCAGGTATTCAATCTACAAATTGAATTTAGAAGCAGAGTTTTATATTCTGCATTAAATTCTATGCAGCTTCTCCTCATAAACGCATCCTTAGCCAGTAGGACTCCGTGTTTAAGTACCTTTCTCTCCACTAGATTGAAGCTCCTCAGAGGAATTCTCAGTGCCTGCCTCAGAGGCCACTAATAAAATGTCTATGGGACTGTGCCACCTTAGAGACTTAAAGAATTAATGGACATAACTGCTCATTAGAGTCACATGTTGCCCATCCCTAAAATATGTGCTACATCAAAGAAAGATTATTCCAAAACCTCATTCATTCATCCATTCATTCATTCAACAGTTATTGATTGCATATGTATTAAGTGCCTTCTCGGTGAAAGTTTCTAGTTCCTAAACACTTTCTATTCTTGTGTCTAAATTACCAGTCGATTCTCCCTCAGTAGTGATCTAAAACACTGTTTCTTGTTCTGACCTCAGTGGAGTTGGGGAACAGCTGGGTATCAGCATCTGCCCAATCACCCTTCATCCCTTGGCAACTGTTAAGACATGCCAGGATGCTCTTTGCTGATGCCTCTCAAATTTAAAATGGGAACACTGGGTATTCAAAAAAGAGGCCTTGACATTTAAAATACCTGCCCCTTCTCTCTCAGCCTGAGAGAAATGCCTGCTTGCTGACATTCAGGGTCCAGCACTGGCCAGCCATTCTTCCTTGGGGCTGGTGTTTGGCTTGGTGGGTTGAGTTCACAGAAAATGAGCACATTTCCTAAGTCATTGAAGCAGGAGGAACCCACATCCTTGGAAGCAAATTGTGGTAGCATGATACAATTTTCATGTTTTATATGAAAATTTCATTCTTTTTTTTTTTAAATGGAGTGTCTGTCACCCAGGCTGAAGTGCAGTGTCACCAGGCTGGAGTACAGTGGTGTACTCTCTGCCCACTGCAGCCTGCACCTCCCAAGTTCAAGCGATTCTCGTACCTCAGCCTCCATGGTAGCTGGGTCTACAGGCACCTGCCATGGTACCCAGCTATTTATTTTTATTTTTATTTTTATTTTTAGTAGCAATGGGGTTTCACCATGTTTCCCATGCTGGTCTGGAACTCCTGGCCTGAAGTGATCCACCCGCCTTGGCCTCCCAAAGTGCTGGGATTACAGGCATGAACCACTGCACCAGCCCTGGAATTTGAGGTGGAGTCTTGCTCTGTTGCCCAGACTGGAGCACAGTGGTGCAATCTCAGCTCACGGCAACCTCCACCTCCCGGGGTACAAGCAATTCTCCTGCCTCAGCCTCCCGATTAGATGAGATTACAGGTATGCACCACCACACTCGGCTAATTTTTTTGTATTTTTAGTAAAGATGAGATTTCACCATGTTGGTCAGGTTGGTCTTGAACTCCTGGCCTCAAATGATCTGCCCGCCTCGGCCTCTGAAAGTGCTGAGATTACAGGTGGGGCAATTTTAAAATGTGGAGAAAGAAATGAGGCCAAACTAGAAACAAAGCTGCCAAGTCATATAGGAGGGCTGTTTTGTACTCAGGACGTTACAATTTCTCTACAAAGTCATTGGGCTCCTTGCACTTCTTCCAAACTTCTTGCTTTAATTGGAACGAAAAGGTGTCCTTGGAATGAGTTTTCTGAAACTCTGCTCCCTGTGTTATATAAACAAACCAGTTTTTTAAGAAAGTGCCATGGAGGCCTTTTCCAGAAGGGCCTTATTTGTAGATCAGAGGTCAAGCAAAAAGGACAATTAACAATAATGTTTTGCAACATTTATTCACTGTTTTTGCTAGCATGATTTTAAAAAGGTGATCACTTGCAGGTTAAAGGTATGTTTTACTTCAGGAAAACAAGACGCAAAAGTTTATTCTTTTAAAAAAATTTTTTTAAACTCTCAGAGCCTAACTCTTTTAACTCAAGGAAAGAATCTGAAAAAGCAAGTTTCCCTGTTGTACTTGAGTGTTCAGTTTGCACATACAGGTTTACGTACACACACTCTCTCACCGATTTGATTTATACCCAGCTTTTTGTTTGCTTTTTTCCTCTGGTTCAAAGGTATTGTGTAAAAGGAAGCTGTAGCCATTGATTTGCCTGTAGGACATTAGTAGGGGAAATGGGCTCATCTGCCTGGAAAGGTGAGTGGGGATTTCAGGATATAAAACTGACTGGGGCCTGATTCCTATCAGATACATTTGCCCGTGCAGTGACCCATTCAGCTGTAATGAGGTAGACTTATTGCCCATGGCCAGATTGTTGGGAGATCTCCCTGGAGCCGCTCAGGGACCTGAGGTGAGAGTTGGATTGGTTCCCCACACAGCTCCTGGGTTAAACTGGAGTCTTTTGTTTTCCACTGAGAAGTTGGCTCAAGCCTTCAGAACCTTGCATGTGGCCAGTTCCCCTGCCAAGTGACTCTGTCCTTGGGAAGGAATGGGCTGTAAACACAGGGACAGCCCAGGTAGGATGCATGGTTTGTAGTTTTTATCTAACGCTGTATTTCTCTTGATATGCCTTTCTTCAAAATCAGTTTTCCCTTGACCACTTTCTACTGGGAGTGACTGTCATTTTCTCTCTTTAAAGGATTTTCAGAATCCCATATTCTTAATCCTAACTTTCCAAGTTTTACACTATTCCCTATAGTTTCCGGAAGAACACTCTCAAACTGCATTTTTCCTCTGCTCTCAAACCACCGCAACAGAAGACTTCTGTGACCATGGATGTGAGGGGTTTTCCCCCACGCACCAAGCAACAGACACCAGCTAGCTCAGTGGACTCCAATTCAGTTCTGACACTATCTAACCAGAGATAATGTCAGATCCCACAGGTTGAGGGCTCAGTCCCACAAGATCTGTTCCACCCACCAGCCCCGTCTCAAGTCCGAGCCTCCAGCACTTCTGACTGAGTGGCTTCAAGTTGGGGTTCCCACGACCCCCAATTCAGGTTTGATTAATTTGCTAGAGCGGCTGGCAGAACTCAGGGTAACACTTACTTATGTTTGCCAGTTTAGTTAGAAGAATATTTTATTTTACTTTTTTAACAGAGGGGAGTCTCAGGGTCTTGCTATGTTGCCCAGGCTGGTCTCAAACTCCTGGCCTCAAGCAATTCCCTCCATTTCAGCCTTCTGCAGTGCTGGGATTACAGGCATGAGCCACTGCACCCGGCCCTAGAAGGATATTTTGAAAAGTACAAATAAATAGCCAGATAAAGAGACACAGTGGGGAGGTCTGGAGGGGTCCCAGACACAGGAGCTTCTGTCCTCAAGGATTTGGGGCATGCCACCCTCCTGCTTGGATGAATTCTACGCCTTCCTGTCAGCCTCCATGTGTTCAGCTCTCTGGACTCTCCCCAGACCCTGTCCTTTGGGCCTTTTACGGAGACTTCATTGGTTGTCTGTGATGGAAGCAAGGACAACTGTGGCTAAACAAGATTGGGCAAAAAGAGTGTGATCTAAATCCAGCATGGCCTGTCCGTTCAGATTCTTCTTAGCCTCTCTGTGCAGGATTTCTTCCTCCAGAGTACGGGGCAGGACCCTCTTTAGAATGAGGGTCATATAACCCATGATCAGGTTAGAGTCCTGCCTCGGGCAGGTGAAAGAAAAATAGAAGGTCACAGAGAGAGATATGTTTCCTGAGCCCTGAAGTGCCCCCAGCATTATAACAAAAGACTGTAACAATGGCTATGAGAGTTAGGAGCTAGCAACTGTGAACAAAAGACGATGTATGTTGCTATAATCATAATATCACATCCATCCTACTCACAAGTTCCAGATCAGAATGTTCCACCCACCTTATGCCCTCAATTTCTACTTGAGCCACATTTCCTCTTAGCAAGAATGCAAGCAGATTGGGCATCTTCTGGACTGAGCCCTCCAAAGAGCATGAGCAGTCAGGTCACCCCCTGATACCCGACTAAATAAGCATTGGATTTTTGTGTGTTTATTTATTTATTTAGAGATAAGTTTTCACCATGTTGGCCAGGCTGGTCTCGAATTCCTGACCTCAGGTGATCCACCTGCCTCAGCTTCCCAAAGTGCTGGGATTACAGGCATGAGCCACAGCGCCCGGCAAAAGCATTGTTTTTGATGGAGATAAACAATAAAGGAAAGAAAAGCAGCATGTCTCAGGGAGTCAAGCAACAAAAACAGGTGATTGCAAATTCCTTTCTTAACTCTACCATCAACTCCCTGTGTGACCTTGAGTTTCTAAGACTTATCATGAATACAGAGAACCTCAGATAACTTCCTAGGGCTATTTTGAACAATACATATTAATTAATTGGTTAAATAATGCAGTGATTACAAATCATTTTGTATATGCAGAGCTTTCACAAGTAATTCTGCATGACTTACTAAATGACTGAACTAAAAGTAATGGAGCGAAGTTCACATTGTTTTTTGTTTTTTTGGTTTTTTTTTCTGCTAATAGTGAGAGCTAACAAATATTAAACCTTCATTATATACTAGGTGCTTAACTTAGATGATCTCTAATTTTTCCCAACAGCCCTAAGTTGTCAATACTTTTATTTTTCCCATTTTAAAGATGAGGACACCGAGGCACAAAGAAGTTAAATAACTTCCGAAAGTCTTGCAGCCAAAAGGAGGCAGAATGAGGTTGTGGACTCTCATAGTTCGCTTTTAGAGTTGGTGCTTTTACTCATTCTGCCATAATGCCCACATATGTCTGGAAGTTTCTCAAACCATTGCAGGAAAGCTTTGATAATTATCTTTCTTTAAAACATTCAGTCCCATGGATGAAATAATCAATAACTAACACTTGTTGAACAACTACTATGCACATTTTTTCTTTCTTTGAGATGGAGTTTCGCTCTTGTTGCCCAGGCTGGAGTGCAATGGTGCGATCATGGCTCACCACAACCTCCGCCTCCCAAGTTCAAGCAATTTTCCTGCCTCAGCCCTCCTCGTAGCTGGGATTACAGGCATGCACTACCACATCTGGCTAATTTTGTATTTTTAGTAGAGATGGGTTTTCTCCATGTTGGTCAGGCTGGTCTTGAACTCCCAACCTCAGGTGATCCACCTGCCTTGGTTTCCCAAGGTGCTGGGATTACAGGTGTGAGCCACTGTCCCCAGCACAGCTGCACATTATTAAACCATTTAATTCTGACATTAGCACTATGAAGTTGGCATTGATATTATTCCCAGTTTATAGGTGAGGCACAGAGATGTTAAGAAACATGTCCAAGGTCACACAGCTAGCAAGTGGCAGAGGCCAGCTTTGAACCCTGGGCAGTCTAGCTTCCGAGTTCATGCTCTTTATCCAGAAACATGCCCAATAGGCGAGCACGGTGGCTCATGCCAGTAATCCCAGCACTTTGGGAGGCCGAGGCTGGTGGATCACATGGTCAGGGTTTCGAGACCAGCCTGGCCGACATGGTGAAACCCTGTCTCTGCTAAAAAAAAAAAAAAAATAGCTGGGCATGGTGGCACATGCCTGTAATCCCAGCTACTCTGGAGGCTGAGGCAGGAGAATCACTTGAACACAGAAGGTGGAGGTTGTAGTGAGCAGACATCACGCCACTGTACTCCAGCCTGAGTGACAGAGCAAGACTCTGTCTCAAAAAAAAAAAGAAAAAAGAACTATGCCCAATAAATGACTGAAGGTGTAGTGCAGCATGTAGAATGCCGTTATAGACTCAAGGGGTAGACTTGGCCACTAAACTGTGTGACCTTAGGCTTGAGTTTCCCTCATCTAAAAAACAGATGCTCTCCCTGACCCTGCCAGGTTTATAATTCTGTAATTTAACATGTATGCATTTCTTTTTCTTTTCTTTTTTTTTTTTTTTTTTCAGACGGTCTCACTCTGATTGCCCAGGCTGGACTGCAGTAGCACAATTTCAGCTCACTGCAACCTGTGCCTCTCAGGCTCCAGCGATCCTCCCTCCTCAGCCTCCTGGGTAGCTGGGATTACGAGTGCATGTTACCACATCCAGCTAATTTTTGTATTTTTTGTAGAGATGGGTTTTTGCTCTGTTGCCCAGGCTGGTATTGAATTCCTGAGCTCAAGCAATCTGCCCAACTTGGCCTCCCAAAGTGCTGGGATTACAGGCATGAGCCACCACACCCAGCCATGTCTGCATTTAGTAATAAAAGTCCGGAGACAATCACTGCAGTTTCAGAAACAAATGGGTAAAAAAGATTAGTTTTGGGATTTTGAAAAGAGGCAAGAAGGATACACAGGTTTGGAATTTCATTCAGGAGCCCTGGGTTGCCGAAACCCAGAGTATTAGGGAGACTTCCAGCAGATGAAGCCACTTGGCAAGAGAACAGCATTTTGATTTCGGCAGGAGAGAGAGCAGATGTGGTTTATGGAGATGGGAACAGAGGGCTCAACAGGATTCACCTGGAGCAGAAGGTGCACATGGAGAGGAAGGAGGAGAGAAAGCAGAGTTTGGTAGACAACAGTGACATTGTGTTTTGCGAATTGGGACCTGAAATTGGGGAAAGAGTAGTCACAATTCCATTATTTTTAAAATTCAAGGTTTTATTTATTTATTTATTTTATTTTTGAGACAAAGTCTTGCTCTGTCACCCAGGCTGGAGTGCAGTGGCGCTAACCCTAACCCTACCCCAGGTTCAAGCAATTCTCCTGCCTCAGCCTCCTAAGTAGCTGGGATTACAGGTGCACACCACCATACCCGGCTAATTTTTGTATTTTTAGTAGAGATGGGGGTTTCGCCATGTTGGCCAGGTTGGTCTCGAACTCCTGACCTCAAGTGATCTCGTCCCTGCCTCCCGAAGTGTTGAGATTACAGGCATAAGCCATCACGCCCAGCCTAAAATGCAAGTTTCATAAGGCAGCATATAAAGAGAGCCTTTAAGGGCTTTGTGGTGGAGAGACACGGTTTGTATCCCTCCTCCACTGCTTTTTTAGCTTGGGATCCTAAGAAAGTGCCTTAATATTCTCCCTGGTAAAATAGGGATTATACAGACACCAAATAGGGACTCGGTAAACACTATTTTCAATCCCAACAAGCCAGAATGGCTTCTAGCCAACCCCACCCCAAACCTAAGAAAATCAAAACCCAACTAACTCCAGCAGTGAGGAAAATCTTTGATCTTGAAGAGGAGTGGAGATGTCATGTTTATGCCTGTTGTTCTTTCAAGTTGCTTGAGATTTCTTAGAAAGCTTAGCCCTGATTTCAGAGAAGCAGGGGTGGGAATACAGTGATCGGCAGCAAAACAAGCAACCGAAATTAAAAGAGATGAACTTGCTCCCAACGGTAAGTACAGAAGGGTTCCACTAACAAATCTGAACAGGGGTTTCACCTCCTCAGTCCTGCTTCCTCACCGCCACCCCAGGTAGAGTCAGCTGGGTAGATGCTGGCCAATGGCTGACCCACTTCAGGGGGCTGTTCAGAGAAGGAACTTTGCTTATACAGCTTCTCAGGGCCCCCCAAATGGAAGAAGCAGCAGCCTTGACATCACTCCAGGGGAAAACTGGGGAGACAAGAGTGTCCCATACAGAGGTGCACAATTAAATCACATCAGAGAACTCCCTTTTGCCATGTTAAGTTAACGTGTTCACAGGTTCTGGGGATTCGGACACAGTCATCTTCAGGGTACCATTATTCAGGCCACCACACTACCTAAGTTTTGGTATCCAAAAATTTGGCTCGTCTCCCTAGCAACTTTGTGACCTCAGACAAGTCACCTCTCTCTAACCTTGCCACCCCTATCAGTAGCAATATGTCACTCGATTTCATTACTTTGAGGGTTTATGGAGTCATCTATATAAAATGTCTGTCAACCACTGAGCCTTGCATGGTGTGAATGCTAGTTTCCCCTCCCTTCCCTACCACGTGAGTTGACATTGCACAGTTGAAGGTTGGGAGAGGGCACTGGGACTCTTGCCAGCAGTCGCAGGCTGAATTCCTGAAAGAATTGACTTTGTGATGGAGATACACATGCAGGAGGTTTATCAAGGAGTGGTCTTAAGGCGGACACCTGTATAGGAGTGTGAAAGAAACAGGACTAGGCAGAGGGAGAAGTTGGGCTGCCATGAAAATGTAACAAAGGCCCATAGGGAACTCAGAGTTGACTCAAGTTAGGGCAAGGGACCAGGCTTTTCTATTCCTCCATGAACTAGTCATTATATGTGAGTTGCCCAGGAGGGCCATGACATTGACCAAGGTGGCTCTCTCCCACAGAGACATCCTGGGTCGGGGGGAGTCATCAGTCACCCACACTTCCAGCACCTGGGGGAATGCGTGCCCCAGTCATGCAGCAAAGATCTGCAGAGTATTCCCATGACATCCACTACAGCCGCTAACCCTCTTGGCTTATTAAGGGAAGACCAGAGAGAAAAGAGAAGGTAAGTGTCCTAGCAAGCCTATCTACTTCAGAGACTCTGAGCTTTTCTTCCCAAGCAGGTAAGCCTAACTCCAAATCCCTTCTTCCCGTTCTGTGATTTGGGGCATGCCTTTTAACATCTTTGTGTCCAGCTTCCTCCTCTCTAAATTAGAGGATTTACCTCTTAGAATTATTATAAGGATTAAATAGACAGTCCATGTCTCTGTAACGATGGATGATGGGTCCCATACATGTTACATTTTGTGGTTAATAGTATTCTCACAACCCCTTGCCTGCTTGTCCTTTTTGGCTCAATCTAGATGTTTAACATACGGGCTGGAAAGAATAAAGAAGACTCCTACAAGAACACTCATCATGATTTAAGAGATGTATCGGTAAAGACAGGGATTGGGGGTTGGAAGGTGGGAAGAGGGGGTATTAAGAGCACACAACCTGGAGCCAGGCTGCCTGGGTGAGATTCCCAGATGTGCCCCTAACTAGCTGGATGACCTCTCAGGTCACTGCAAGAACTAAATGAGAGAAAGCAAGTAAATCTCATGACACTGCCTGACACATACTAGGTGCCATATGTGTTGTAATAGTATTCTTAAACTACAATATAATTCACAAAGGCAACATTGAGGGAAGATTCAAGCCTCGAAGATTCTCCAAGAAGTTTAAAACACTCCAAGGCCAAGCACAGTGGCTCACACCTGTAATCCTACCACTTCGGGAGGCCAAGGCAGGCGGATTGCCTGAGCTCAGGAGTTTGAGACCAGCCTAGGCAACACAGTGAAACCCCATCCCTACTAAAATACAAAAAATTAGCCAGGAGTGGTGGCTACTCAGGAAGCTGAGGCAGAAGAATTGCTTGAACCCGGGAGGCAGAGGTTACAGATCATGCCACTGCACTCCAGCCTGGGACAGGGCAAGACTCCGTCTCCAAAACAAGAAAGAAAGAAAGAGAGAGACAGAGAAAGGAAGGAAGGAGGGGGAGAGAGGAAGGGAGAAAGAGAGACAGAGGGGTGAGGGAGTGATAGAGAGAGGGAAGGAGAAAAGAAAGAAAGAAAGAAAGAAAGAAAGAAAGAAAGAAAGAAAGAAAGAAAGAAAGAAAGAAAGAAAGAAAGAAAGAAAGAAAAGAAAGAAAAAGGAAAAAGAAAGCACTCCAGACATACAAAATGGATTGACCATCTGTTTCATCTGTTACCAGGTTAATCCTTTACCAGCACCAATTCTTTGGATTATGTATTTAATCATTTACAATTGCAACAGAATGGCCAAAGAGGATGATGTTTTCTGTAGTTTCAGGTGAGATTAAGTGGAGAAAAGAAGCTCAGGAAAAATGATTGCAGGGATCAGTAAAGGACTTGGTGTTCCTTGAGAGTCCTGCCCATCCCCACCCCCAATAAAGGTAAAATAAGAGTGTGGTAAGGTAGGCTGAAGGCTCCATGCATTATATGATCTTTTCATAATTGTTTTTTTCTACATGAAAAATTAAAACTTATAGGCCAGGCACAGTGGCTCATGCCTGTAATCCCAGCACTTTGGGAGGCGGAGGCAGGCAAATCACCTGAGGTCAGGAGTTTGAGACCAGCCTGGGCAACATGGTGAAACTCCGTCTCTACTAAAAATACAAAAATTGGCTGGGTGTGGTTGTGGGTGCCTGTAGTCCCAGCTACTCAGGAGGCTGAGGTGGGAGAACTGATTGAATCCGGGAGGCAGAGGTTGAAGTGAGCTGAGTTTGCACCACTGCACTCCAGCCTGGGTGACAGAGCAAACCTCCACCTCAAAAATTTAAAAATCAAGAAAATTAAAACTTGAGGAACTTCAAACACCTTTACAAATCTGCCATTTGCTCATATTTGCTGTCTCCAATATTTTTTCTCAGTCCATCCCAGCCTGGCATACCCATGCTGGATAGAGCTGCAGAAGATATGAATGATCAGAATTGAGCTGGGCCTACACTACGGGAATTGAGAGACATAGAGAACAGATTGAAGAGAAGCTTCTCCTCATAGGTGGCCCAGGCACCAAGCCAAGGGTGCTTCCCCAGCCTCTCTCCTCATCTTGCTCCTCATTCTGTAACGAGTCAAAAAAATATCAAATGTTTACTCTGATTTTGCTTTTCAAATGTGCTTGGTTTTCAAGCCCAGCTGCTTTGTGACACTGCTCCACCGGGCCCAGGCTGGCTTTGCAGACGTCCTGCTGCATAGAGTGAAAAAATAAACAAGTCACAGGAATCCCAAGTCACATAGCAAGTCAGTTATTTTGGACTCATTTAACCTTTATTCAAGATTAACTTCTCATTAGTTTTATTTTATTAAGGGTTGCTATAAAGTTTCTTCTGCGACTATGGTGTCAGATTTTTTTTAGCAAGTAAAACAAATGCACAAGTATTTTGATAAGAGGGGCAACTATGCTGTTTCTATCTTTTATAAATCTGAATGACTCCTGGTTGTCACATGGCTTTGGCATTAAGGGAGATATTTAGCAGACAGGATCACGCCCCTGACTTTTATCTTTGTGGACTTAAACTCAGTGAAAGTCAGTTCACAGAGATGTTCTTATTAGGCTGGACTGAACTGTTCATTTCCTGCACTGACTTTTCATATCAGACGAAATAGTTGACCTTAAATCTTGTGATTTTTATTTCCTAGAAAAAGTCAAGAACAGGCTAATAGGGAGTCATGGGACTTGAGGAAAAGCCCCTAAACAAGCGATATCTGACATCTGAGCCTTTCTCACTATCTGCAATGCCACCATGTTATGGCAGCCGCCATTACCTTTGCCTGAGGTCATCACTTACAATGGCCTCGTCTCTGATCTCCCTGTGTCAATGATTGCCTGATTCCTTTGTGCTTTCTGCACACACAACAGCCAGGAGGATTTTTCAAAAAGTGTACCTTATATCAAATCATTCCCCGACTAAAACTCTATAGGCGCTTCCCTTGTGCTTAGAGTAAACCTGAAGTTCTTACTGTGGATACACGGTTGCATATGGTACGGCTCCTGCTCGTTTCTCCAGGCTCAGCCCACGATCTTCTAGCCCCACTAGACTCCAAGTCCTTGAGTAGCTCTTTTAGGCCTCAGGGCCTTCACACATGCTGCTCTATTTAGAAACCTTCTCTTCACCCCATCCCTTTCTCCCAAGTGACTTTCTCCTTATTCTTGGGACTTCAGCTTAAATAGCACTTTCTCAGGGAGAACTTCCCTGACTGTCCTATTTCAACTAGACTTCTCACGCTTGTCATTAGTCTATTTTAGACTTTTTCAGAGGATTTATCATGATTGTCGTAATTTTTACTTTTCTTTTTTTCTGATTTATTTTCTGATTCCTGTGGTTGAACGTAGAGAGCCAAAATCATGATTTTGTCTTTTTCATTTATATCCTTTTTGTCTAGGAAGCCATTTGGCACAAAGTTAGGGACTCACCAAATAATTGTAGAATGAAGAAACACTTTGTTCTGGTTGATAGAGAAAATGGCTGCATTTTCCAAGAAGTAGTCTTCTTTTTATTTATTTAATTTTGATTCATGGTTTTGTTGTTGTTTTTAGAGATAGGGTCTGGCTCTGCTGCCCAGGCTGGAGTGCAACGGTGCGGTCATACCTCATTGCAGCCTGAAACTCCTAGGCTCAAGCAATCCTCCTGCCTCAGCCTCTCAAGAAGCTAGGACTACAGATGCGTGCCACCATGCCCACCTATTTTTTAAAATTATTTTGTACAGAAAGGGTCTTGCTATGTTATCCTAGCTGGTCTTGAACTTCTCACCTCAAGCAATCCTCCTGCCTTGACCACCCTAAGTGATGGAATTACAGGTATAAACCACCATGCCTTGCCTGCTTTTAAAGCTTTAATTTTATTAAACTTTATATGACATGCTGAAGTGTGAAAAATCGTCTAGCTATAAATTTCTTTGAGATTTTTCCCATCAAATTCCTTATGTTTTGTGGTCTTGTCTTTTGTGAATTATATGAATATGAATGTAAGCTTCATTTTGCCTGCTGTATCTCCAGTATCTATAACAGTGCTTGGCATATAATAGGTATTATATATGTACCAATGCTACACAAAAGCTATCCAGGATGAAATTTCTAAATTGATTTAGCACTTGGACCACAAACTCACAGAGAAGTGATTCTTAGAGTTTGCAAACTGGTTGCCTATCAGTGTCCCAGCAAATTGTATTATTTGACCTGGGTAATGTTTTCACTTGTATTCAATCAGTTGCCAATATATTAAAATTGGGAGATTTCATATAAAAATCCTGATGTAACTTTTCTTGAAAAGCCAGAAGATCTGGCCATACAGGGCTCTCTTTGTCATGTGCCACAATAGGCTGAAGCTGCCCCTTTTGAATGTGCAGCTCCTCTCCATTGCATTTTCTTCTTTTTCTTTTCTTTTTTGTTATCTGAGACAGAGTCTCACTCTGTTGCCCAGGTTGAAGTGCAATGGTATGATTTCAGCTTACTGCAACCTCTGCCTCTCAGGTTCAAGCAATTCTTCCTGCCTCAGCCTCCCAAGTAGCTGAGATTACAGGTGCCCACCACCACGCCCAGCTAATATTTTGTATTTTTAGTAGAGACAGGGTTTTTGCCATGTTGGCCTGGCTGGTCTCGCACCCCTGACCTCAGGTGACCCGCCCGCCTCAGCCTCCCAAATTGCTGGGATTACAGACGGGAGCCACGGCGTCCAGCCTCCATTTGCATTTTCTATCAGTTTGTGTTGACAAAAGAATTATGCCCCATTACAGTCATCCTGAAAATAATTTTAGGGGATTTTAAAACTAGGTAAATATAGAATTCCATCAGAAACTTCATCAGAGATGAAGAATTAACTCAGCGAATATTTGTGCAAGACTGCGATGGCGTCAGGCCTGATCAGTTCTTCAGAGATTTGTTCAAAGCTGTCTGCAAGTGGTGCAGTAGGTAGTGGCTGGAATAGAAATTATTTACCCTTGAGATCTTCTATATTGTTAAATTCTAGGCATGGAGTAAGAAATTAAACCAATTTCTTCCTCTCAGGACCAAACTAACTTGGCTCATAATTATTCAAGGACACCATACCCCCAACTTCCAAAGAAAGGAGGGAACAATGTAAAGGCAATATTCAAATCGATTCCTGGGTCATATGCCTGGCAAGTTGGCAAACCACTAGTGCCTTGATGAGTCAAAGTGCACATTCCATCAACTGAGGATTAGTTAGCAGGAGCACAGCTTCACCTTCATCATCATCACCATCATCATCATTATCATTGTGGAAACAGAGTTTTAATATGGACCTTTGGAAACAAGCTGCTATAAAGAGGTTGTGGTTACATTTGATCAGTAAATTCTTTGTCCATGTGGCCCACAGAGTCAAAATAAGAAATGATCTATGAGAACTGGCAACGAGTTACTGGCTCAAGTAAATTTAGGCTGTCATCAAAATTATAATTAAGTTTATTATAATTTTACTTTTAGAATTTTATTTTTGCCTCCATTTACTTGTTTTGGTCATCATGGAAAAAAAAATAGGCCTGATGAGAGTAAAAACATCCAGTATTGCTGAGTTTGATTTAGCCTAGCAATTACATACATTTTTATAAGTGCTACTAATTGTCCCTTAAAATAATCTGGAATGTCACAGTCTAAAATTACTCCTCTATTTTGAAATCTAATTCATAGCTTCTACTTAAATGTTTACAGATTATAGTAGAAAATAAGGACTATCAAAATTATAAAATGTTTAAGTATAACTTTGAGGAATTTATCATTCATGATTTAATTAAGCAGTTCTTTGCAGCTGTTCAGAGTCATTCCTGAGTAAAAATATCTTGCTCCCGAAGTACTATTGAAAACCAGAATTTCTTCTACAACAAGATTTGCTCGTTTTTTTTTTCTTAAAAGTGTACGAAAACAAGAATTTAGGAAATTAGAAAATAATTCTTTTTAAATGTGGAAAAAATTAACATGTAGTCATTTACTGGAATAGTAGCAGTGTTCCATGTTAAAGGACCACTACCTTGGATTGAGATTACTCTGCAATTTCTGGCCCACCTGGGCCCCCAGGGCAGAGCAGCTGAGCTTCAGAATCACTGATGGAGTGTATTAAAAGTATACATGTCCCTGGAGCTTCTGATTGCTTTGCTCTAGATTGAAACCTGAAAATCTGTATTTTTGTCAGGTGTATCTGAGGGTCACCCATATTAGGCAAGTACTAGGCTAGTTCCAGAGGATTTAGAAACACTAGAGGGACCTGACATGGATTTCTTATCTTGTTCTTCAAATTCAGGTGAGCCTGGAACCCATGATCTGAACCAGACAAGAGCCCTCCTTGTCTGTAAGGCTGATTTGGTCCTTACATTCCAATAGTCTCAGATTCAAATGCTTAATCTAAGTTGAATGATCTCAGGGGATTGGCAATCAGACGATTTGGTTCTAGGCATCTTTTTGCTTCTAACTGGTGGTGTGAAACCACTCTCTTCTTTGGAATTACCATCTTGTAACTTACAGGTTTGTTGCCCAATGCGCAATGAGTCAATATACCAAGACACCAGGGGTTGCAGCGGAGAAAGAGTTAATCATCGTAGGGCAGCAAAATGAGGAGGTGGGAAGAAACCTCGAATCCACCTCCCTGAGAGGTTGGAGTATGAAGTGTTTAAGGGATCTGGATGCGTAATGGGCTGAAGTGTGAGGATTGCCAACTGGTCACGAAGTGAGAGTTGAAATCGTGGGACAGAGAGATATAGAAACTGCATTCTTATGCTGAGTCAGTTCCTCGGCGGGTTCTTTAGATAGATTGGTGTTTGCTGGAATTCAGAATCTGAAAAGCAATTTTGGGGAAAAAGGTGCAGTCCGAGGTTCTGTCTATAGGAGTAATGCAGGAGCAGGTGGTCAGCGAGCTACCTGACTCTTGATTAGTTAGCAGCTGTAGGGAAGCAGGTCAAAGTTCATCAGCACAGCCTGATCAGTGCCTAACTAAATCGGCCTAAAGCCTGGATTGTAATTCTCATTAACCCTGCAAGGGTAGTTTCAATCTGTAAAATGAAGGAAGTGGGATAAATGGTTCCTATGACAAGGATTACAAAGCAGTGTCCCCAGGGCATAGCCAACCTGCAGACTGATTCTACTTGGACCTACATGGTCTTTGAAAATGACCAGTTATGTTCCAAATAGGGATATTTCACCCTCAAAAATCTGGATTTTCAGCTTCTCTCGGAAAATTGAAAATTCTGGGCAACACTGGGCTTCCTGTTCTTGTGACGGTGCTGGGTAGTGTTTGTTTTTTTGAAATAGGCCATGAGTTCTTGTAGTCCAACAGTAGCTTCCCCTCTAACCCAGCAGCCTGCTCATCCACTTATGTTTCCTGCTTGGTGCCTGGAGCTGCTGGAGCTGTAGGCTTGCCCCCAGGTCATTTTCAGTGTTAACGCTTCTGGGTTCTCCAACTTACATGTAAGACCTGGGTCCTTTAAACAGACATGGCCTGATTGGCCCCTTTCTTAATTTTTGAATCTGAAAAGCAATTTCCGGTGTTTCTTTTTCAGGGTACAGTGAGTCTTTAAAGAGGAGAGGCCGAGGCAGGCCGATCACAAGGTCAAGAGATTGAGAACATCCTGGCCAACATGATAAGACCCTGTCTCTACTAAAAATACAAAATTAGCTGGGCATGGTGGCATGTACCTGTAGTCCCAGCTACTCAGTGAGGAGAATCGCTTGAACCCAGGAGGCAGAGGTTGCAGTGAACCGAGATTGTGCCAGCCTGGTGACAGAGTGAGACTCCATCTCAAAAAAAAAAAAAAAAAAAAAAAAAAAAAAAAAAAAAAAAAAAAAAAAACCCAAGAGAGTAGAAGACTGAAGGAACGTGGTTGCTGCTTCTTCAGAAATGACCCAAAAAAACCCTCAAAAATTTCTATGTTTACAAATTTCTAAGTACAATATACCCAAGTGAGTCTTATTTAGGCCAAATGTTTGTACCATGGGTTATGTGAAGTTCTAGCAAGAGGAAAGAGATTACTTAATTGCCAGGTTGTTGCAAGTCATAATGAAAACTGTATGGCACCGAGTCTAAAATCTTTGTACCAATATAATAACTGCTGGATGGCTAGAATTACTGAAAGGAAGTGGCTTTTCTAGGAAAACAAAAAGTGGGAAAATTCTTTCAGCTTTTTCAGAAGCATCTTAAGCCTAAAGGTGAGGCAGCTAGGGTTGAGGGATATGTATTTAGGATGCTATTGAACTGATATAGACCTGTTTGTGAATTAATCAAATCTCACAGTTATCAAAGGGACTGATTTATCACACCACTTCTGCTTAAACTCAAAATGTGCCAAATGCAGAATGGCTAGAGCAGATATTCTTAGCTTCCCCAAGGCAAATTAGTGTCAAAAGTACACTTCCTATGATCACTTACCTCAATTCAAATCAAGCATTCCTGGTCCCTAGTAATGGGCATGATTCTACATTACAAAAGATGGATCAAATTTGAGCCCAGAGCTAGTGTATGTTACAGACACCTATGCATGTGACAAAAATAACTGTCAAATGTGTTAAAGGAGCCCATTGTTGAGAAATAAACAATGTGCTATGTAAATGAGAGAAGGATAGCATTTACATTGGGCCTGGAAGGATGAGTTGAGTTGGGTGGTGAAGTGACAAGGAAAATTTAGGCAAATGATCTGTCGGTAGCAATATGTGTTTGGGGGACCACGAGTGATCTGCTGTGACTGCAGTTGAAGCTTCTAGGATGATGAGAGAAATAAAAAGGAATGAGAATTGGCAAGAAACAAGGCTAGAAAGCTAAGTCATAGCCAAATTGAATAGTCTTGAATGCCGTGCTATGGGACTGGAAAATTGTTTTTAGGTAATAGTGGATGTCATTGAATATTTTTGAGATAGCCATCAGAAACCCCATTTTTTTTTCGGAGGTAGGGTTTTGTTCTGTTGCCCAGGCTAAAGTGCAGTGGTGTAATCATGTCAAATTGCTGTTTTATCCTTACAGGCCGAAGCATTGCACCCACCTCAATCTCCTGAATAGCTGGGACCACAGGTGTGTGCCACCACACCTGGCTAATTTTTATTTTTTTTTCATAGAGACAAGGTCTAGCTATGTTCCCCAGGCTGGTCTTGAATTCCTGGGCTCAAGCAATCCTCCGACCTTAGTCCCCCAAACTGCTGGGATTACAGGTGTGAGTCACCATGCCCAGCCAGAAATATCATATTTTTTATTTTGGAATATCATATTTTTATTTGCAGTGTGCAGCATGGATTGGAGAGGCAGGTGTGATGGAGGATGGGTGGGCGAGGAAGAAGCAAAGTTCTATTGAGGTTTCTACCTTGGGTTTGTCATTATCTTTTGCCTTAAATCCAAAAAAAAAAAGTCTATCCATTCATATTTCATTAATATTTGTTAACTGTTAATTTTAAGGTTAGATTTGAATAACAGTCCTTCCAGTAAATTGAATTAACCTGTTAAAATAAATAATATATATTATTTTATTCCAATACACTCCTTCATTAAAAGCATACATAAAAAATAATCACAGCTTAATTATTTAAGGATTCCTCCAACACCCTTTATGCATTTCCCCTTTATGTCTTTCACTGTAGTCTAAGCAATTTTTTTGGTACTTATGAGTAATACAACCAAGTTTGGCCACTAAATCAGTGATGGGAGTTTGAGGTTTGGGCTGGAGAGCTGAACGATTCTGGATATCCCTGTTCTCATCTGCTGCCAAAGCTGAAAGTGTTGTAAGACATATAGAACGGAAACTATTAAGTCAAATGGCGGAATAAACTGATAAGCAAGAAATCTTATTAGACAAGAAGAAACAATGAAAAAGATGCATAACCCATTGAGAAGGGGACGAAACACACACACTACTATTTCTCCATGTTTTACATGGGTCTATTATATATGGGATCTGCTTCAGGCTCATGAAAAATGGATGATTCTCAGCAAAATCCACCAATGGCAGACCTTTGGGGACACTGAAGGGAAAAGGGAGCCCTTATGTACAAAATGCAATTACAACCATGTGAAATGTCTTATTGCTGGGTCTGGTATCATTGTACTGCTCTGGTAGAGGCATATTTAAATGTTCTATTCCTATAAACTGTGGGAAATGATGGCTGATAAAGAACATAAGGCTGTTTCATGAATTTCACATAACTTCAGACACATTCTGCCCACTAATATGCATGGAGAAGAAGAATTCCATGGAATGAGAAAAGACTGCATTTGATATTTTATTACTTTGCTAATACCTTTATTATTTTTGGAGAATTACTTATAAACTTGATGCATACCTTTATTAAATACTGTTACTAATTATAGATTAATATTATCTTAGTAAATATAATACAATCTCAGAATGTTTTGGTTGGAAAGATGGAAAAGAGAAATTAATATACTCAGAATTCACATTTTGAGCCTGGTGTGGTGGCTCACACGTATAATCCCAGCACTTTGGGAGGTCGAGGCAGGTGGATCACGAGGTCAGGAAATTGGGACCATCCTGGCCAAAATGGTGAAACACCATTTCTACTAAAGATACAAAAATTAGCTGGGCATGGTGGTACATGGCTGTAACCCCAGCTACTCGGGAGGCTGAGGCAGGTGAATGGCTTGAACCAGGGAGTCAGAGGTTGCAGTGAGCCAAGATCACGCCGCACTCCAGCCTGGCAACAGAGTGAGACTCTGTCTCAAAAAAATTTTTTTTAAATAAACAGAACTCACATTTGAGCTAAGAAAACAGGTAGAGTTGAAGACACCTGCCTCCAAGTTTGTATACAGTGACAGTGATGGACTCTAGGAACTTATGGCAGCAATTCTCTGTCATGTAATCATAAAAGCCACAGTATAACCCAGGATTATTTGCTGCTTTCCCACCCAAACATGGTGGGCAAGGTTAAGACCTCCATCAGACAGGATTGCTCTGGAAAGCTGCTGTGCTGCTTACTAACTGTGTGGTCTGAAGCAACAGCTCTACCTAGCCTTTCTGTAACTCACTTTTCTCATCTGTAAAATGGAAATGACAATATTCTAGGGTTGTTTTGGTTTTAAATGAGATAATTTATTGAAAGCAGGATTTATCAGCTTCAGCACTATTGCGATGTGGGGCTGGATAATTCTTTGTGGTGGGAGGTTGTCCAGTGCATTGTAAGATGTTTAGTAGCACCCTGGCCTCCATCCACTAAAAGCCAGTATCACCTCCCCACTCTGCTCCTCCCCTAGTTGTGAGAATTGAAAATGTCTCCAGGCATTGCCAAATGTTCTCTGGTGTGCGAAGCCACTCCTCCACGCTAACCAGTGATTTTAGGAATGTACCTGGCACATAGTAAACACTAAAAAAATAAAATAAAAAGCTCTCACTATTATTATTTTATATTCCTGTTAAGGAGCAGTAATTTTGTACTTATAAAATCTTTGTTTCTTTTTTTGGCCTTCATGAAAATGTGTAGAAAAAATGGTTAAATGCAAGGGGTAGGGAAAAGATGAGCCACAAACTGTATAACCAGCTTCTCAACAGTTTTGTTAAATGTAGTGTAGTGATGATCGTTTTTTTCCTCCTTCTCTAAGGAGAAGAAGATGACCCCACACCTAGCCCTTGGTACTTTCTGATGTGTTCTGAATTTTACCAGGCCCTGAAGATGCCTGAGTCAAGGGAATGTTGTCACCATACCAAGCCTGCTGTATGAGAAAAGAGAAAAAGATAACATGGTTAAACCACTTGCATGCTATTAATACAAGTTGCGCTCTGGTGAGCCAAGCAGTCCCCGAATGTAATTTCCGTGTATTTCTTCACCTCTCACCTTCCACCATTGCTATTACTTAACCCACTGACCCAGATAGCTGCTTATTAACATTTAATACATGCTGAAGTGTTAGTGGAATTTGAACAAAACATGAAGAAGTTTCTGATTTGCTTTTAGCTCATTGCCCTTGAACCACTACATGAGTAATTCTTGAAAGTCCTGCTCTGTCATTGCTATAACCGTGGTATGCATTTTCTTTAAGACAAAAATGAACAATTTGTGAAAAGGAATTTCCTCCCACCCTCATGCATGCAAGCTTTCATTCATTTAACCAATGTTGATGAGTTTCTGTTATGCTAGGCATTCTAAGCTGGGGAGGTCATAATGAACAGGCATGGTGTTTATTTTTTAGTTGCTTGTAAGGGAGGTGGAAGGCTGGGAGACAGGAGTACGTTAAGTGGGAGATTACAACACAGTGTGAGAAGTACAAAGACACAGAAGGTGTGTGTCCATCCACAAGGGACAATGAAACCCGTCCGAGGGCCCCTAACCAGTCTCAGGGTTAGAAATATTTTCCACATTGAAAAGCAAATGAAAATAGAAGTATCGTTCCTCTCCTCTCCTCCTCAATAAATAAATAGTCACACGGAGAAAAATACGGGATTCAATCAGGTAGGAACCTGGAAGTCTGTGACATCTGAAGTGTGTAGCCCTCATATATGCAAAATGCAAGAACATTTGAGAATAGGAATGTTTAATTTGACATACATATTTATTAATTCCTAAGTTCATTCCAGAATATATTTGCCATAGCTAAATTGGGCAAATAGCAGCTTATATTTTTATTTCTTAAAATGTAAAAGTAATACATGAACATGTTTGAATAAAAATTTAAACAATACAGAAACAAATAGAGGAAGACGTGAACTCCCCTACCGAGCCCCCTCCCCTTCGTTCCTTAATTTTGCACTCCTAGCCAAAGATGAGCAATAAACAGTTTGGTTAATGTCTTTTCAGAGATCTATTTATATAAAATCACATTATCAGCATTTTGGTATGATTCAATCTGATAGTTAACCTAATTCGAATGATCCTACACATATATTCTGTGACTTTCTCTTTAACAATATATCTTTAAACTTTGTGTGAACAAATAGAGATTAATCTAATTTCTTTGGCACATAACATCTCTAAAAGCATTATTAAAAAATACTCTTGAGAAGATAGATTAATGCTACAGAGGAGATGCCAGTGATGGAAGAGCTGCTGGAAAAATTACTCATAATAAGGGACAATTTGAAAAATAATTCCTGGTCACCTGAGGTCAGCCCAGAGGCCCAGTTCTTTCCAAAAGGCCCAGTGTACACGGTTAAGAAGCTTTTCAGTATGCAAACAAAAGAATGCCCCTGTCCCCTTCTCCCTGCTGGGCTGGCTTTTGCTGGCAGTTGTAATTTACCTTCCAGCCACCAGTGCTCTCCAACTGCACTGTGCTGGGCTCCAAGCTGTCTGGGAGAGAGGCTGGCTGGCTCCAAGACCCAGAGGCCGCAGTCTGAGACTCAGATGAAGTTTCTGTGGTGAACAACAAATGTTAACTTATTTTCTGATGACTGCTGGAGTCTTGGGATACTACCTGATCCTCCTAGATTGTTGTCTAGTATAATTTTTCATAATTTGCTATTTTCATAATAATGCCCTAAGAGGGCAATTTGAGTAGAAGCAACATTGGATTTATGGTTTAAACATTGCGTTTAAATGTCCGCTCCCTCCACTGTTTATTAAAACGGATAGACTGGCTAAATCACATATCCTCACTGAGCCACAATTAGTTTTAATAGCTATAAAATTGGAATAGTAAAAAACTATATATCTGTCATTTATTGGGCGCTTCCTATACGACAGGCACTGCTTTTAGCACTTTACATATATTAACTCACGTAGTAGTCGTCATAAGGGTGGTTATGACCCTATTCTCACCCTGTTTTACAGATGAGAAAATTGAGGTGCAGGGAGGTTAGATAAGTTGCCCAACATCACATAGCTAGGGAGTGAACGCAAGAGGTGCGGTGTCTGAAGAGGAACAAAGAGAGAAACAGGAGTGGTTCAGCAGCTCTGCTTGGCCACCAGAGCTAGCCAGGACAAAGGGTTACGGAACTTTCTTTTTTCCTTTAACTAATTTTTTTTCTTTTTTTTTTTTTTTTTGAGACTCTTTCTCACTCTGTCACCCAGGCTGGAGTGCAGGCTCACTGCAGCCTCGACCTCCTGGGTTCAAGCTATTCTTGTACCTCAGCGGCCTAAGTAGCTGGGATTACAGACATGCATTACCACACCTGGCTCATTTTTGTATCTTTAGTAGAGACAGGGTTTCGCCATGTTGGCCAGGTTGGTCTTGAACTCCTGGCCTCAAATGATCTGCCCACCTCAGCCTCCCAAAGTGCTGGGATTACAGGCATGAGTCACCAAGCTCAGCCCTAGAATTCTTAATGAGTTGATCACTGGCATGTGAGGTATCATCACCCTTCATTAATGAGTTCAAGACCACTTTTATGTGCACAAAATGACCACTCTAATCTAGACATTATGCTGAGTCTCAGAGCTCCAAGTAGAATTAGACACAGACTGTGGTTATCAGAAAACCTAGTGAAAAAATATAAATCTGGCTCTTAAATAACCACAACTCAACTATCTCCGTCTTCTGATACCTGGAGTATGTGGATGGTCTTCCTGTCAACCATGAAGAATACCCGCACTTCAGAATGACCTCAGTGTTAGATTGTTTGCCATATAGCTGTCATCAAAAGTCCAGTGAGAAAATTGATAGACCAGAAAGACTGTCTAATAAACCATATATTAACTCTCATTTCTCAAGATATTCCAAGCTTTTTCCCCACATCTGGTGAGCTCATCAGAAAACTATATGCCTGGACCGTATTACTCTATTCCCTCTAGGCTTGTCTTCGCAGAATCATGACTTAACATCACACCAACAGATTTCAATCAGGATTGACTTATAATCATGGGTAAAATATCTCTACTCTCTGAAGCTTCAACCATTATGTCACTCATATCTTTCTCAGGACCAGTATAAATCTTCTTGCTCACAATTACCAGAGTACTTCCTGTCATTGGACCATCAGCTTTGTACCCTAAGCACCTTCATTATGAGGAGAAACAAAGTTCGAGGCAATGTAAAATCATGATTGACAAATCTTGATTGGTCATTTAAACAAAAACCAGGAAATTTTAAAGTAAGACTCTGTCCTTTGAGGATGACTTTGTAGGAACAATCATGACACTTGCAGAAACCAATTTCTGTTCAGAATGGACC
This sequence comes from Cebus imitator, assembly GCF_001604975.1. Taxonomy (NCBI): domain Eukaryota; kingdom Metazoa; phylum Chordata; class Mammalia; order Primates; family Cebidae; genus Cebus; species Cebus imitator. The sequence goes on along the minus strand of NW_016107439.1, from coordinate 1,401,337 downwards.
AGAAATTGGAATTTAACTTTTACAAGTCCTTACACTTTTAAAGAAGAAAATATTGGCCCCCTTGTTTATAAAGGAAATGATGCAGCATAGTAGAAGAGTATATGTTGTAGAGCTGGAAAACATGGACTTGGCTCCAAGCTTCAGCACCAACCAGCCTTCAGGCAAGACACTGATTGACTCTGGAATTCCCTGCTATGACCTACCAAAACTGGCNCTAATTTTTGTATTTTTAGAAGAGACAGGGTTTCACCATGTTGGCCAGGCTGGTCTTGAACGCCTGACCTCAAGCGATTCTCCCCCCTTGGCCTCCCAAAGTGCTGGGATGACAGGCCTTTTCCTTTAACTATCGTCCTCATATCTGATAATTAGAATTTTAGAGCTAGATGGAATCTCAGAGATAAGAGATTGTCTGGGGCAGACCTCTCATTTTAAGAGGGACAACAGTAGGTCCAGAGCACTGAAGGAACTTGGGCAAGGTTCAAACTTGCTGATGAGAGTGTAGGGCAAAGATTTCGCTGCCTATGGCCCTGTCATTCCCTTGGTTTTCTCCATTGGGTTAAAATACCATCAACAATTTAAAACCACTGTTTATTGTGGAAAAAGTTAAACTCCTACAATAATATAATGAACCTCTGTATCCTGCCACTCAGGCTTCAGCAACCTTTCCGCCAATCTGCGCCATCCATATTCCAACCCACTCCCTCCCGCCCCTCACCCCCACTCCACTGGAAAATTCTGCAGTGACTCTCAGGCATCATAAGATTTCATCGTAAGTACTGAATATATCACCAAACTATAAAGACTCTATTTTTAATGTTAGTACAATGCTATTATCACACCTTAAAAATAATCTTGCTTAAAATCATCAAATATCCTGTTAGTGTTCAAATTACCCCATTTGCCACACATATTTATTTTTATCTTTGGTCTATAGGAAGCAAGTTTTGAACTTGATTCAGTATAAGACACTGTAGAGGACACAGAGATGGCTAAAAATACAATCCCTTTGGTTCCAAACAATGAAGTATGAAGTTGAAAACCTACTAGTAAAAAGGAACAATAGTATACTACAGTCCCATGGTGCAGAGGAACGCAGCAGTGTAGAGGTTTGCCTGGGTTCTTTTTATTTTACTTTTTAAATTTTTTTTTTTTTTGAGACAAAGTCTCACTCTGTCGCTCAGGCAGTGGTGTGATCTCTACTCACTGCAACCTCCGCCTCCCAGGTTCAAACAATTCTCCTGGCTCAGCCTCCCACGTCACTGGGATTACAGGCACCCATCAAATGCCTGGCTAAGTTCTGTATTTTTAGTAGACATGGGGTTTCACCATGTTGGCCAGGCTGGTCTTGAACTCCTGACCGCAAGTGATCTGCCAGTCTGAGCCTCCCAAAGTTCTGGGATTACAGGTGTGAGCCGCCATACCCGGCCTATTTTACATTATTTTATTTTTGAGATAGAGTCTTGCTATGTTGCCCAGGCTGATCTAGAACTCCTAGGCTCAAGTGATTCTCCTACGTCAGCCTCCTGAGCAGCTGGGACTACAGGCATGGGCCCAGCTGGCTACCTGGGTTCCAAACCTGCCACCACCACTTACTAATCAGGTGACCTCAAGTAAGGTCACGTGACCTTTCAGTGCCTTCCTTTCCTTATCCGTAAGATGGGGCTATGACAGACCTACCTCAAAGGGTTATTTGAAGGAGAAATGTGATAATATAAGCAAATACTTCCATCAGCACATGAACCACCATGTTTGATCAATAAACATTAGCTACTATTATATCTTGATATGGTTATGGCCCATGAATAAGTCTTAAAGTCATTTGTGTAGTAAAATATGGGTATTCTGATCATTATGTCATGAATATATAATTATGAATTATTATAATGAGAATGATGATTATTTTGGCCAGAAATTATTTTTTTAATAGGCAAGTCAATACTATTGGTGTTTTTCAACTGACTTAAGCTCTCTCTCTCTCCCTGGCAGCCCATAATCTTCACACTTTCCTACAAGCTGAGGTAAAAAGCATTCAGTATTTGCAGCCATATTTTCAGGGCATTTCTGTTCTAAAGGGCCTATGGGATAGAAGAGACCTGATTCCCAACTGAAAAGGGTGTTAGCAGAGAAGTTTCCACAACCCCTATCCTCAGGATAACCATTCATCCTGGAGTGCCCAGTTTACACCTTTTGTTCTTTTTCACTACTTGAAGTGTCCCACTATGGATGATAAATTATATGATCATCCTACTTACACCCTATTCGAAATATCAAGTATGTTTTTTTAAAAAACACCTTGTAGAGTCAACCTCCCCTCACATATCTCCTTCCTCTTACCTCAGGGCCCTGCCAAGTAAATATCCCCATCTGCAGAGTCAACTTTAACCAGTGGAGGCCTGTAGTCAAGTGATAATCAGAGACCACTTCTGTCGCTGGGAATGGTTTACGCTACAGGAGTTCGAGACCAGTCTGGCCAACATGGTGAAACCCCGTCTCTACTAAAAATACAAAAATTACCTGAGTGTGGTGGCGTGCACCTGTAATCCCAGCTACTCAGGAGGCTGAGGCAGGAGAGTTGCTTGAACCTGGAAGCTGGAGGTTGCAGTGAGTCCAGATAGTGCCACTGCACTCCAGCCTGGGTGACGGGACTCCGTCTCAAAAAAAATAATAAAAAAATAAAAAGAATGAAAGGGCAGTCCCTAATCTAAGATCATTTAGTTGCAAATGTTAAGAATTGCATATAGATTATAAATAATTCTGTTTCCCCAGCCCCCCTCCAATCAGGAAACTTGATTTATTTGTACTCTTTCTTGTGTTAAACACATATTTACTCCTTGTATTTACTCAACCGTTTAAGGCTTCTATTCTTAAGAATAAAAAGAAGAGGAAAACCAAGTTTTTCTCCTGCAGCAATGTAAGGTAACTTCCTTATCAGATCAGAAGGAAAATAATAAAAGTCAAAAGAGTCATAGTATTCACCATGAGATTAACATAGATTTGGATTCTACAAATTTATGACGATAATAATAATAATAAATTGGATTTCCTGGGGACAAAACATATCCAGATGAAGTAAAAAACAGAGGGAAAAGCCTCCAGATGCATAATTGTCAGTAATTATGGTTTTGTAAACACAGTGCCTATTGGGTGCCTGGCTTGCCTGGCTTTGTTTTGGGCAAGCCCTTTGAGCCTCACAGTTGACTTATGGTACCATTTCATCAAAGAATTTATTACTTGGTAAAGAGGCTGTGACAAGGTTACAAATAATTGTTATATAAGCCAAAGAAAAATATATGACTTAAAGATGTCTGAACTATGTGCTAAGGAGATTTACGGAACTCTAAAGTTCAGAAATACTCCTAAATCTGGGAAGCAACGGGGATTTAGATAAAATGCCCTATCACTTTATATATGTATGTATGTATTTATTTCTGTGCAGTGCCTCTGTTGTAGGAAGTTCTCAGGAATGATGGTTGATAATTATAAAAAAGTTATCATATTTTAAATACTCATATATCTAATGGTACTCTAGAGTTTTTAAATTCAGCCTACATGCTTCTCCCATTTCTCATTGGACTTGTTCCTTGTGTTCCTAATGTTCATTCTTCTCTCTTGGCTTTAGATTGTGTTTTCATTTCCCTTTTAAAATCATCCTACCCCCTCACCTAGATCTTCCAGATCTGTTTTCTTTTTTTTTTTGAGACAGGGT